>NW_009917931.1:116531-142444 GCF_000696875.1 Nestor notabilis | reverse complement strand
TTTTTCATATATAAAATATATTAAATAAATACTAAGATACTTTTTTTTTTAAAGGTTAAAAATGCAAGAAAGGGAGCAGGGGGACAGAAGCAGCCCTGAGCCAGTCCTCTCACTTAATTGCTGCAGCAGATGTCTTTAAGGCCAATTTGGAGCAACCTGGTCTAGTGGAAGGTGTCCGTGCCTGTGGCAGGGGGTGGAACTAGGTGAGCTTTAAGTTCCTTTCAACCCAAACCATTCCATGGTTCTATTAACCTAATAGTGTTAATTAATATTTACAACACTTTTACAAATATCTGAAACAAAAGCACTAATGAAGGTAAAAGTTTTAATCACCAGGATTTTATTATTAAAGATGGTGTGGGATTAGAGAACAAATGGGTTGTTAGCACTTTTTAGGGCCTGCATGAGGATAGACAGTGCTCTTATAACCGAGTCTTAAATTGGTAACTTTTTTTTTCCACATCACAATGCAAGCAATTAAATAGGAAAAATAGAGCTTTTTGTGATTGCCAACAAAAGTGCCTTCAGACTGATGGAATTTTGGAGCCATCTCCACTTCTCTCCACCATGAATGAAGCCATAAAGTGGATGGTTGATGCCTCATCAAACTTGTTAACAACCGTTTACAGTAGCAGTTTATTAAACAAACACCTTTGAAAAGCCTGACTTTCGGAGAGGAATCTCAGACATAGTCATCTGAGGCTCTAATCCCTGCAAGAGCTGTAGCTAGGTTTATGATATAACGACAATCCTCTCGAGCTGGTACCAGCATATGGTTTTGTTCATAACCTCTGCATAACTTGTTGCCCATTGTGAAACACTGACTTGTTTGTATCGTGTGATATTTACGTTTTCTTTGAACAACGAAGAAAAAGAGATATTTCCAGTTGTCACTCTATGCTTCTTAGTACTGCTGCATCCCACAGAAATTGTACCAGTTCTGACCCTTTTGAAATTCACACTTTATTTACTTTAGAAAATCCACTTTATTTATTATTTACTATTTACTTTTTATTAATGCATTTGTTATTTAAAATATAAATACTTTTAGCCGGGAGGTGGTTTTTTTTTTTTCTTTTAGTTGATTTAGTAATAATAGAAGGTGTAAAACTACAATGAATGCACTGTTCCTCTATTGCCTTTGCTACGTGGCACAAACTCCAGTTAGAGCACGTGGCAGGATCCAGCAATAACCTGCTGGAGAGACCACGAAGGTCTGGCTGGTGGACACAACTTCTGTTACAGTTAAAAAGAAAACAAACCTTGACCTATTTCCTGTGTCAAGTCAAGACAAGTGAGCCAGCAGCTTCCAGCACTGTCCGTGTGACTCGGGTGATGGGCATGGGAGCGCTGCCATCCTCTCCTGCAGGCGCTTGTGCAGAGCCCCCTGCCTGTGGCGAACAGAAGTCAGGCCGTCCTTCCATCTGCAAACGGCGTGATCTTAGCCTGGAATGAGATGGCGATAAACAACACAGAACTTTGGCTGTTTGTCCCTAGTGAAGTTCCCAGGGGCCAGATTGCCATCTAGTAAATTCACGTGGCTCCAGTGATGCTGGCTTTACCTCTCCATGGACAGCCAGGAGGCCTGTAGGAAAAGGCTCACCTGGAGGGTGGATTTTATGTCTTCAAAGCAGGTGCTTCTCTTTATCTCTGTTTGCTCAGCATTCAGCATGACAGGGACTCAATTCCTGGTCAGGACCTTGAAATGCAACAGCAATATTCCAGGTGTAAGACAGGGTGAAAAGAAAAATTCATGTGACCAGCAGTGGCTTTTGGGTCTTAAGCCAAGTCATACATGTAAAGAATATTTGGTATCAAAGAAAAATGTAATTGTAAGGTATGGAAATCCTTTTTATAAATAAAAATCACAAATTTTAATAGCAAACACAATGAAAGATAAAAGGCCTTCCTTTATGGTAGCAGCAAAGACATTAGCACTCGTTCCCACAAATTATGCTACACAAAGTAAGGTTTAGTGATGCATCATCATACCAGCAGCCAGCAAATTGCTACATAATGCTGACCTTGCTGCCACCAATGCCTCTGCTGGTGTTTGAAGAGTTCAGACTTCCCTTTCAAGAGACTACTCCTCTTTAAATGGGTGCTACATTATGTGATTAGGCTCAGAAAATATCCTAAAGCTCTTAATTTAGCAGTCATCTCATGGCATATTAATTAAGGCTTTTGATCATTTTTTCTCGTTGTAAGAGCTCGAGTTCTGAGACAGGTAAATTAAGTCTCTCATGAAACTCAGATTTCACTGACCTTTTGTTTCTCGCCTCTGAGCCAATGATCATCCTTATGTCCCACCAGGTCTTGAACAACAGCAAACATCCAGCAACAGCTCTTGACCCTCTCGACTGAACAATCAAAATTGTGGTGTGGCCAAAATCTGTGTTACAAATCTCAGAGTGATGAGACTGTTTAGGAGCAAGAGTTCCAGCAGCCAGTTGGTGTCTGCTGGGGCTGGGCAGGACCAGGCAGCTTACTGTCCATCACAGGAGCAGGGTAGCAGCACTCTTGGCTGGACCACTTGCTCCAAGTAGCCAGAAATTTGGATTATCCAACTGCCCTCCAACACCAGATTTACACTAGAAATGTGCAGGAGGCACATATGGGCCCACAGCTGGGAGATGGCTCCTTCTGCTTTGGCCATAAAATCCCTATTCTTTTTGGTTTGGTTTAGAGGTTGACAAGACCAGCTCTGTGTGTGCCCTCCATGTAGCAACCCCCTGTTCTACAGCACCAGAGGACAAGGGCAGGCAAAACACAAGCAAAAATGTTACAAAGCTAGTTTTGGGGGCTAGGGGTTTTTTTTTTGTTCTCTTTCTTGTAAAATCTGGCTTGTCTAGCTGTACTATATGAATCATTTATGAGCACAGTCCTAAGAGTGTGGCAAAATAGTCAGACAATATTCAAATCTCTTAGTCTGTTGTAAATCTGGGAATCAGCAGAGGGTTGGGGAAGAGCCCAGCAAGGGTCTCTGGCTGTTGGCACAGCTCACAGCTATGGCTTCTGCTTGAATCTTTGAGTAGCCTTTACATACTCCAATTGGAGAATGCAAAGCAGGGATGGGGGTGAAATAAGCTGAAATGGGGTTTATTTGATTTATATTTCAGATTCATTAAAGGTTCCCAGAGTGGTGTTGGAATGCAAGGAGGACTTACAGACATCTCTGTGATCCAAACCTGTACTTTTTATTCCTGGCTAGCCCCACGGACAGGGAATGCACACCCACCTTGTGCTGCATGTGTGGGGAGTTACAGAGGGTGCTGGCACCCAGTGCATAGAGCTGCAAAATGGTTGTCACGACTTGTTTTAAAAACTTACAGTAATATTTTTAGTAAGATGTCCTCGACTCCTGGGTGCGCCCTGGGCTTGAGACTGCCCCATTTACAGTCCCGCAAGGAGGTGGGCAGATGAGGTCTGTTAATTGCAGCTATTTATATCTTTCAGCACACAGCCCCGTGGCTAGCATCGCTGTGCAGTGCTTGCTGTCTTGGGCTGAAGGCACAGAGTTAAAGGGACCTGAGGTTAACACACCCAAGCTGGAGCTGAGGCATTCCCTGCCAGGCCTGCAGCATGTTGCATTTATCTTAACTCAACTTTCAAGTTCGTTTTTGCACATAGCTACTATTTCCAGTTCAGCATTGACACCGACTCAATAATCTTTAAACAAATGCTTTTGTGAAGCTTATGAGAGGGGGCTGCTATTAGAGGTGTATAAATTCGTATTTACATTATGGGATGTCACACTTGTAGATCATATCAACAATATGTTTTTCTGCATCTCATCACTTGCATCAAACAAATGGTGTCTTTCAGAATATGTTTCAGTCTGTGATTAAATTTTTCAGTTTTTCTGTCACTGGAGTGGACAGGAGCTTGACATGCTCTGTTGTGTCTGAAGCTGCTTATCCATGAAGGGATGACCAGACCAGGGTGCCCTGGTTTGCAATCCGAGACTGCCTTGGTAGATCAGAAGTTGAAAACAACACAAAGTGAGAGTGTGGAATTCAAAGAATAAGTAAAATTCCTGAATAAATGGGAATTCTGGATTCCGTACATTAACCTTGGTAGATCTGTGCATACGGTGCTGTGATTTCTGCAATAACAAATCTGCCAGCAGTTTTTCCAAGGTATCAGAGTTCATCCCTGACACATTTGTACTTCTGATTGGAAATCCTCTGCTCACTGTAAGAGGATCCCTGGGTCTCTATCAAAGCTAATTATCCCACACTGGGGAGAGGGCAGAGATAAACTTTTTGAAGATGACAGTTAATATATTTTCTTGGTTTCAACCAGTCTTATTCAGACTGGGATACCAAATTAATCTGAACTAAACATTCACTTTTATGGTCGCAATTTCATCATCCATTTGAAGAAAAAGAACCCTAATAACAAAGCAGTTAATCCTACAGTCTCTTACCTCCTGAGGCCTCTCAGAGACAATTCCAGCAGTATCCTTATTAGTGCTATATTCATCTGCTGGGACATGTCTTAATTTACATACCTGCATTGTGATACAGAGTGGTATAACTATGGGGTTTCTCTCCCTCTTTCTTCCTCTGGAAGGAAGCTATAAATAATGGTGCAGTGAAGAATTCCCTTGTTTTGTTTTCTTCTTGTTCACTCTATGGCCTCAATGAGAATTGCTTCCTGCTATATGGAGAAATGAAATATTTTACTAAAAAAGCCAGACTCTTCAGTCTAAGTCTTTGTAGTCATTATTTGGAATATGTTTCCCTGGAATAACTAGTTGTAAAAACTGGTGTTTGAGCCTAGAGGAATAGTAAGAATATTGCTCTGTGGTAGACTGGGTGCTAGATGCTGTACAATAAGGATCAAGTAAAATGAGATCTTCGGCTGTGACTACAACTATCTTTTTGCCTCCAGAGTTGCAAATTAAAAATATTTTAACTTTGAAATGGTGCAGAGTGGGACACTGGCATTGACCAAGTTGGTTGTGGTATTTCCTAGGAGAATAGAAAGGTTTCCACTTGAAAGACTGTTGTTACCTAATAAATAACAAAGTGTTCTGTCATTTTATAAAAGTGGGGGGAAATAAAGGTGTAAAAAGAGTCCAAGAGGGACTATTAACAGATCTTTCTGCAACTTTATACATTCAGAAAGGGTTGAATTCAGCAAAAGTGGAAGGAAAATGAAGTTAAATATTGTATTTGGTTTCCAAACTGTATTTTAGTTTAAATCCTGGACTAAGTCTACTTCAGCTGAAAGTATGAAGTTCAGGTTTCATAATCAGCTGTGAATGCAAATAGAATCATAGAATCATAGAATAGTTTGGGTTAGAAAGGACCTTAAGATCATCTAGTTCCAACCCCCCTGCCATAAGCAGTGACACAATGGTGAAGAAGGAATAAAAGAAACTTATTAAATAAACGTTAAAATCCCATACTTGACCCCTGGAAAGGCAGGAGATGCCAGATGAGGTACTCGACCCTTCTCTCAGGCACTGCCTTCCTGTTTCTGACATGAAAATCAACACGAAGTCCTCACTGCTGTCGATGCAAGCATACCTGTGGAACAGAAATTTGTTCATGCTGCTATAGTTATTCACCAGCTCATTTTGCCAGTGTAATTGATGCATCTCTGATTTTTATCAAGTAGCTACTCTTTTTTCTAAAGCTAATAGTGGGGTCAGTTCAGTGCCCAATCTGAGTATTTGCCTGAGCATCTTACAGTTGCAGACATCTGCAACATTAATTTAGTTCAGTAAATTCTCCCAATGGGTTCAAACTGGAGTCATGGCTTATGTCTACCTTCTGCTTCCAAGCACTATCTATTAAAATACCCATGCTGTCCATTTAACAGAGCTACACGGTAGGGATACATCCCTATCTGACTGGTCTTCCCCAGAAGTGTAAGGGGGAAAGACTCACTGGTTTGAATACACTTGTGCCTGCACTGTGATTTTTAATTAAAATACTACAGAAAAATACAGCTTCAGAAGTGACAAAACTACCTAATATAATCACTAATTTATATTGACAGATTTGCTCTGTCAATGTTAGAGAACATCCGATACACTGTCCATGTGTGATGCATGGGGCTGTGGGATACCAAGCCTGCTGAGAAATAATGTCTGAGCCTGAGACTGAAGAGGACAGTACTTTCTAGATCTGTAAGGCAAAACCTGACCCAGAGGATGTGTATTTCTTCACAAAGGCAAAATACTTCAGGCCTTTAAAGCTGGTGTTATAGCACCAGAACACCAGCGTATCTTCTCCTCAGAGAGAAGATTTTTGTTTATTGCCCTGTGTTGACATTGTACATCTCTCCTCTGATCCCTGTAAGATGCCAAAAAGCTTATCCTGAGTCAGAGCAGCTGCAGTGAGCTGATGCAAAACAAACTCTTCTTGGGGGTTGGAGAAGACTAGTTCTTGTTTCCATTATTGCCTCCTTATCTAGTGCAAGTGATCGCTAGAGGCACACAGCGCAGGCGATATCAGCTAGCGTGCTTCCATGAGCAACACTGTGTGAAGGACTGTGCAATGCTCTGCTGCTGATGGCAGCTGGCCCTGGGCCAAATTGAAGTGTAGCCTTAAATTAACTTGGGAGTTGGATAATACATCAGGCAGTCTGCCTGTATCCTGCAAGATTGACATTGAGATACAGCACCTACAAATCACAGTCAAGATATGCTGATAACTTCATCTCATAGGCACCACACCTTTGTGGTGGGAAACAGAGATTTAATATCCACTTTTATTCAATCATGTGGTTGTCCCACTCACAAAAGTGACAAGACCTGTGAGTTATTCTCCCCTGGTTTATTCAAATTCTGTATGGATGTAGCTCCATTTTACACCAAATTCCAACAGCTTTTGGGAAGGGAATGATGGCAATACAAAGTGTACAACGTGGTGCAACAATTTAGAAAAGGAACCCAATCCATCTAAATCTCTCAACAACCTAAATTTCATGCAAACTACGCTAATAGGGATGTTTGGATAATATCGAATTTGGAAATTGTATTTTTAGTGTGTAAATCTCCAAGGACTGTTTGTTTCTGTGGATTACATGAACCAGAAGCTCTGATTTCTGTAGACACAATGGCTCTTCCTTTGCTCTGAGTGTGACTCTTGTCCAGCTCAGGGTTTTGGAGGTGCAGTTTCTGTCATGAAGATATCCTGTGGTGCAAAAGCCCTTGAGGTATCTGGGTCTATCTCCAGCGTTAACAGGGATCTGAGCTTTAGCTTTTCCCTCTTCTCTGACACTTGAAGTTGGGCTCAAATATGCATTATAGCCTTTCAAGAAGCAGCTATTACCTGACACATGTAAGGGAAGCAGAAAGAGACAAGTTATTTTTGCTCGGTGAAGAATCAAAGAACTCAAATTCTTGTATATTTGGATATTTCCTATGAAATTACATTAATCTGGGCAAAACAGATTAAAAAATGCCTTGTGGGGTATTTATTTTCTCTGGGGACAAGGAGGGAGAGTAACTCAAAGCCAACGGCCTGATCTATCAGCCAAAGCCTTCAGCTTGTCTCTGAAAGGTAGATATGTAATGTGAAGGAAAGATTAAGTCAAAAGCTTATGTTTTCATAATATTTTGAGGGACTTGGGGTGTGTAGAGGGAGGGAATATCTAAAATTTTATATTCCTTGCAGAATATGTAACAGCTCCCTTGCAGTTTCCCCTCTCTTTTGCTGAAGGGGTGAAATGAAATCCAGTCCTTGATTCAGCATTTCTTTTGATCCCTGGATATGTGGCCATTGATCATATCAATTTCACATGAAGAGAATCCTTTGGATAAGCTCATTTCAAGCACTGAGGGTTATAAATGTACTACAGACCAAACACTCATGTTTCGCTTGTAGTATTTAAACTCATATTCAATAGAGTTCAAAAATATGTGTACAAAAGCAAGCAAACTGCTTTTATACTCCTGATTTAATGAATTTCTGAGAAAGAGAGCCTTGTCTCGGTATGTTTTGGTTACAGGAGGACATTCCAGTACACAGGACATCAAAAATTTTGTACAAATAGGACAGGAAGAGAGTGATAAAGCACAAAAAATGCCAGTGTGTGAATATATACCAGTATGTTTGCGTCCACTTGCAGGCATCCAATAAATGTCTAGGTCACACAGCAATCCAGATGTTGCTCTGTGTTAATCTTGTTTTCTTCCCAGAAGATAACAGTACCTGGAATTTCTCACAGGTATCATTTTTCCTGTATGTATTTTATGAGAACAGTTAAGGTCAGATGCCTGACGTACATAGCTAATCGTATTACCATAAGTATGTATTTTTGTATCTTCATTTAAAATGTATTATCTGACCCTTCACTTATTTTGTGATTATCAGCATCTCCAGACAAGATGAGAGGCTGTCCAGAGGCGAAGATCCATGATGTTCAGGAGGATGTAGCTGTAGCCTCCTCAGGTAAGGGACTGCCTGTGTCTTTAATTTGAACTGTGATCTGGAGTTTCTTGAAGTTGTTCAGCTCTCCTCCTGTATTGTAATTTGTACTTATTTGTTTTCCTGATGGTGATTTCTTTCATGAGAAGAAGATTGATCCAAACTTGGAATGGCAAGAGTCTTGGGAGAGCTGTGTGCAGTTGTTAGTACAGGCAGCTGAGAGAACATTTAAATTCTGAGCCAGGTTTCAGCCATAAGTTTCCCATCTTCCTTTCCTATCCCTAACTTGCCTATTAGCGTATTCGTTAAATGTGTTGTGGTGGGCATGCTGACAGCAGTGCTCTCACACTGGGCTTGAAATCCTGAAGCCTATCTGAGTTTGGATTAGATTATAAATTAAAAAGTCAGGCCACTCTCTTTGAAAAATTCATGGAGGTTCAAATGTCTTTGGGGTGAAACTGTGTTAGTATACTGGGTTTTGTGCTGCACGTGTGGGAAAGATACCATTATTCAGTAGTTTATGTGCAGAACAAAGGACCTCTTTTTCTAATAAAATTGCAGCCTGAATTACATACACTGACATCCCGCTGATCCCCTCAGTAGCAGATCAGTGAGTGGATCAAGTAGGAAAACAGTATTTGCAAATCATGGAGAACCACAGCTCCCAAGATTGAGACATCTCTGCTGTGCTTCATGACTTCACCTTCTAAGACCACAGCACGATACCTTTCAGTGATACTTGTGTTCCATTTGTTAAGTGTTTTGGTAGCAGTAAGAGTTTCTGACACTTTTGATCCTGACACCAAACTCTGGAGAAGAAACTAGAATAATAAAGCAGAATAGGCAAACTTTCCTAAATCTCATGAATCCCATGGCTTTGGGTTAGCTTGAAGGGCAGGAGTCATGCTAGTGGCAACTCTGAATGTACTGGCAAGTAGGATTATATCTTTCCTATATTTCTCCAGTTTTTAAACATGCAAGAAGATAGGTGTTATGCTCTCTCAGAGCTGGAATAACTTTTTCCTTGGGGATTTAAAATGGAACATAGCGCAGCAGTGAGCCTATACCTGCTGTCCATCAAGGTGTGCCAAAAAGGACATGGCCCTCTGTGGTGTTATCCCATCTGGACACCACCGTGTCGTGCTGGCAGGACCTCTAGGCTCAATGTTGCCCTTTGAGAAGAAGGAGTCAGCCTGTCTGCAGGAGATGCCACAGCTCATGGACTGGCAAAGTTAACTTTGTGTTTGATGAGATGAATCATTTGCTGGTAGGATTGTCTCTGGAGTGCTGAAAAATGAGCTTGACCGAATGTATTTGCTTTATGAAGAAACATAAACTAATCCAATTTAAAATAGAACAGAACAATTTGAAATCATGCTTATTTACTGTGTAAACACTGACCACAATTAATGAGGCATTCTTCACTTTGGGGAAATACACAGTTATGGATAGATAGGGAGATATTCTGCTTGGTTTGATGGTTCCAGGCAAGCATCATGGTGGTAAGTAACTTTCATTTTTACAGTGATACTGAATTAGTGCTCTTTAGAGAACCGCTGGAGAAATTCAAATTAGAAAATAATCAAGAGCCTTGGTAACGTGTACATATGGTAATATGTAATGTGTTACACAATTAAGTCAATGTTAGTTCAAGGAAAATCTTTGAAAATCACTCACTGTTAATGCAGCACCAGATTGCGGTACCTCATAGCCCCCAGTCCAGCCTCGGACTTCTATGGCACAATATTAATTTAAACTTGCACAACTTCATGCTAGATACGAAGGGGGGAAACTTAATTTTTCTTCACACAGAAAAATGCTACAATTTTTTTTGTGTATTTTCTTAACCCAAAGCAGTTATAAATCCCCCAGCTCTCTGGTGAGTATCTAAATAGAAGCTGGATACAACCCTGGTAGAATGTGGAGGGGACCCCATGCTGGCCCAGAGCAGCCACTGTGAGTTTGGGTCCTCAACATCACCCTGGGTGGGGAGAGGTGGCAGATGGAGGCCAGGAGTGGACCCTGCAGCATCTCAGGTTTGCATCTCCCTTCCTGACTGCCCACTGCAGATAGGCGGTCTGTGAGTAGAAAACACATGTTTTGGGGCAGAAAGAACTGTTTTAAAGCAACAATGAGAACAGACTGTCTGAGCGGGATGGTGCAGTACTGCAGTGATCTTCCCCTGGGCCAAAGACAAATACTTAATCGTATCTTAAAACTTGTCCAGACTGATTTGAAAAATAAGTTTAATTCCAGAACTGTGCCTTTTTCTCTTTCAGCTGCAGAGGTTTTGTGATTTGTACTAACCTTGAAGATACAAAACAAAATATGTGCTAATGATATTCCTATCTCCCAGCTGGTGTTGGCAACTCTTTTGCTGCTCTGCAGGACAAGTGCAAGTACAAATGCAAATACCAGAACCTTGTTGAGAGCAGAGTGTCCCACATTTCAGTCTAACCATTCGAACTACAAGACATGTAATAAAACAGTTTCTGCTCTGAATGAATAATTGAGCTGCTTCTGTGGGGAGGCCTCTAAAGAGCCATGTGGCAGAATGTTTTTTAAGGCACTTATGAAAGCTGTCCCACCTGGAAACCATCCCACACACAGAGCCCACGTTGCTCTTCCTCTCAGCCTGGTTTAATTGCTCGTTCCATGTCTGTTCCTAAGCTGAATGGTGAAGAAATAAGTCAGGCTACATGAAATGCTGCAATTATTTTTAAGGTAGAGCAAGACTTCCAAAATCATGAAACTTTGGCAGGGGTTTGTTGGTTTGTTGTGGTTTTTTTTTAGAATTCCTTCTATATATCAAAATTCCTTCCAGGGATATTAAAGAGAATTTAAGAACACTTTAATGCTCGATTCTTTAAGCAATTACGTAGCACATAAAAAATTTAGTGCTACATCCTCCACCATACGGCAGAGGCTGTGGCCCCTTGCAGAAGGGACACCCATCCCAAAAAATTCCTCCTTAGGCAGGCAACACTGCGCCGGCCATCTGCTCTGTGCCACAGAGACAGACTGCAACAGAGAATAACTTATATTCTGAAAAACATTTTGAGAAGAAAAAATTTCCCTCTTCTTGGGAATTAATAGAGAGCAATAATGGCAGCAAAACCAACCAATAATACTATTAATGCTGCTACTAACAACAACAATAATGATGTTGACAGTATGTGACATATCAACATTTCCCAGTGTAAGATGTTTTGTTAGAAAATTCCAATCAACTGGATGTTTACCACCAATATCATGATAATGATTGAATGTCTCTTGGTGTGTTAGGCAGCTTGAATAACACTCCTATTCCCATTTCAGCAAGTAAGCTGTGAGTAAGGTACAGTCTACCCAACTTTGAACAATATTTACTCCAAATTTAGAGTCAGAGGAGAGAGGTAAGTCCCTGTGAAAGCCTCCAAATATTTTATTTCCTGAAATACAGACACTTAAGTAGACAGGGATATTTCACTGTATGCTTGGAGAACGTCTGTTTGCTTCCAAGGACTACATGGGAAACCAGAGCAATCAACTCAGAGGGTCAAATTCCACTATTTTTCTGAAATTTATATATAATAACTCCTACCTGATACATGCAGTGTTGTTTTTTTATTCTGGCAAAATATATGTTTTGCTAGATGAAATGTTCCTTATCAGGAATGAAGGTAAGGAGTTTAGCAGTGGCTTGCAGCTCTAGTAGGAATTCAGCTCACATCATCTGTCTGATTCTTAAAAAGATTTTGTCGCTTGCTCGATTGATTTGAACTCATGTGGCTAACTTGTGCCTGAGGAGCAGATTTTTCAACCATGTTTTTTGTCTCAAAGCTTCAGGTTATCTTTGACATATTCTGGGCCCAAATCAGATTCCTTTATTTTGGAATGGAGACCTTGATTCTTCTACTTGGGAAGTTGTAGTCATATTGACCATAAATCCAGGAAAAGTACATTCTTATGAAGAAGAGGACACAGCTAGAGTATTGGTTAATTTTTTTTTCCTGAAGTGTTTGCTTATTTCTATTTAGTATGCAATTTTCATACCTGAGCTGTCCAAACTATTTAGATTGCAAGTTTTTCATCTATGGCACACCATGCATTCCTCTGTGTTATAAATAATTATAATACTTAAGCCACGTGAAAGGGGAAATGAAGTTAAAGTATTGTTTTATTATTCATGTTACATGCCGTTACTTTGTATTACTTTGTCTTTGGGGCTTTTAAAACTGATTTTTTATGGTTGTTTAGAAAGGGAAAAAAAAAACCCCAAAATAAAGCTGAACTGAACAACAAATGCTGGAGATGGAACAAATACCCCCTACTAATATTCAGCTGTTTTGTGCTTCAGGAAGATACTGTCTTATCATCATCCCTACCTTTCTGATGGGCATACTAATGTGTTTTTGACATAATTTGTGCAACCTCCAGAGGAGAGCGCTTTGAAAGGAGAGTTACTCTCTTGTAGAGGAAATGCTGATTTGTTGGAACCATGCATTGTACATCAGGACTGTACCTTCTGGGAGTAGTGTTAACTCACAGCAGGATGGAGGGGTACCTGGGTTACTGTCATGCTTGTGGTTATTTGAGAATACAATAACTACCAACCATGGAAATATAAACCACTTTTGAACTAAAAAGGAAACTAAACATTCCTAGGAACATTCTCAGTGTTATCATTTGATTTAGATGAAGCAGTTGCTTCCTTTCTTTTGGCTCACTGGATATTATATAATTTCCTCCCAGGAAAAACTGCTATTGAGCTTTTTCTTATTTCAGCTTGATCCAAAGTTCAAAGGATTCAGTAGTGAATCCCTCCATTATCTTCCATAGCCTTGTGTTAAGCTCTTAGGTCTTTATTTGGTCTTTAAGCATCTTCTGTTTTAAAGTGCTAGACAAGCTTCCTGCTAATTTTTTAATTCTAAGTAAGTCCCCAGTAGACAGTGGCATTACATGCTAGCCTTTTTCCTTTTCCATAACTGAAGTTACTAAGCCAAACTGTAGAATTTTGGGGTGAACCATTAATGCTGTGCAAACAGCCAAATTTCTTTTTTTTTTGATGGTAAGTCACTATTTAATGGTCTTAATAATGATACAATAGGCACTTCCTCCTATTCACTCTATTATTGCTCTACTTGCAGTGCAATGTGGAGGGTTTCATTACATCGTATTACACAGAGAAATATTTAGGGTGTTCATGTATCCACCACAGCTTCTAAATAGTGCAGGATTAGAGAACAGATCAGGTTCGCTCCAGTGACCTTATGAAAGATCTCCGTGTTGCTGCATTTAAAATTTGAGCTCATTTTGTTCGTGGTTACAGGAGTAGGAGTGAGGGGAAGGTAGCACATTAAGAGAGAAGAAATTTGCAATACTCTATTTACTTTAAAGACGTCACTTTTTTGGTTAACCAATTGCCCATGAAACAAGTCATGAGTTTTCTTGATCAATGTATTAATTTCAGTGAGTAATGTTTTTATCAGCTGCAGCTTATTCATGGAGTTTATTTTAATAGAAATTTGGACAAGTTTGGCCACATAGTCAGCAAGCCCTGGACTGGACAAGGATGTCAAAGACTGCAAACTGACCAAAGGGATATTCCATACCATATGACATTGTGCTCAGCAATAAAAACTCGGAGAAAGGAGGAGGAACGGACATTCATAACTAAGACATTTGTCTTCTGAAGCAACCACTGCACATCCTGAGGCCCTGCTTCCCAGCAGGCTTTGTTTTTCTTTATGAAACTGCCTTTATCTTGACCCATGATTTTTTCATCTTAATTTCTGCCCTTGTCCTGCTGAGGAGGGGGAGTGAGAGCGCACCTTGGTGGGCACTTCATGGCCTGCCAAGGTCAACTCAGCACATGACCATATTAAAAATACTTCACACAGGACAAAATGACATCAATAACAGATTTCTGTTCTCAGGGAGTTTCAGGTGAATGTACAAAATGTGCTTTTGATTTCCATATTTTCTTTAGTTTATTCATTGTTTTATGATTAAATATGCCTGATTAGCAATACTCATGCTTAATTACCCTCTAGCTTTTATGACTTGCAAACTCTCTGGTTAACACTACATTACTCATCGCAAAGTAACACTATGACATGATCTGACAGCTCTTATTTACTTCAGCATTATTTCTTCTTTATTTGTGGAGAAAAAGCTGCAAACACTAAACCATAAATTTTCTTTCTTTGCTAAGGCATGCAGTGGAGAACAGAGCATAAAGAAGATCTAGAATATATAAAAAATCAGGATATAACATTGTGCCCAATGAAAAATTGTACAGAGAAAGATATGTTACAGAGAACCTTCTATTGAAGCACACACAAAGTTTTAACAGATTTCTGTACTGGGAACTGAAATATTCTGTTTTAGGAACTGAACGATGTAGTTCTGGGCTGCAAAAGATTTGCAGCAGGTATTTGAAACAGAAAAGGGATTTATTAAGTGCACAGGAATGCAGTCCTGTGGTCCATGCAAGGATGATAAGAGGTTTTCCAAAAGTTCATTGGTGACTTTTTTTATTACGTTTGGGGTTTTTTTACTCTTTTTGACTAAGCAAAGTATGAGGTCAGTTGCATCCCACCGCATCTGGGTGTTTACATCCATCCAGACTTCTATCACTGCTTCTGATTTTCTGGAGCCTGTACTGTGGTTCCATTTACAAGAGACTACCAATTATTTTCCGGCAGCAGCACCACACTTTGCAGGTAGATCCTTCAGAGAGGCCTCATACTGAGTATGGCACTTCTCAATGTAAATAATGATACCAGGCTTTGGCCTGTACTGTGACAAAAATAAGGCATTCTGCTGTCCACATAGTACTTTAATAATTCAATGACACAGGAGAAAAGCAGAAACATGCTCCAGAAAGTCTACATTAAAAAAAACCCAAACAACTCAACCACAAAAAGAACCCTAAAGAACACAAAAAAATAACCCCCCACATAGCAGCAAGAAAAAAAGCCTACCTCTAAATAAGCATATTGTTTAGTATCCTTTCCTTCAGCACTGACTCAAAACCAATAAAGATCTCATGTCTTGTTAATAGTTCTGCCTTCAGGGGAGTGAATTGAAAATTATCTAGAAGAGAATAAGGCTTATGGGAAGTTCCTTTCAGGCTTATGGATTCTGGAGATTGAAGTGCTTTTTGCCCTCAAATATTTTCTGAAGTATTTACATAAAGGGTTGTCAGATCAGCAATGTACACCATCTTTTACAGGCAAATAGAGTCTATCAACAATGCCACCAGCAATAAAGCCACGCTCTGCCAGAGCACGGATGCTCAGGGCCCCTTAAGCTTTTGCTACTGCATCCATCTCCTCTATCTTTCTTTTTATTTACCCATCTCCTCAGCACTTTTACTTGGACCAATATAACACATCTGTTTATTACTGTCCCTACTCTATATGTCTGAAACTGTATACAAGGATATGTGTTCTCATATGGGAAGAATAAATATATTAGACTAACATGATTCAGTAGTCACAAGTCTTATCTCCCAAGTTGTCTCGAGAAAACACAAACAGCTTTTACTAAGCTCACACATGATGATACTCAAGTTTATTTTGCAAGTGACTGACAAGGTGCCATATTATGAAGGCTGGAATACAGGCAGGGCTTTGTGTAAGGTTGATTATTTATAGCACCTTTGGAAATGGTTCCTTTGTTTTACTAATGACTGCAGGGGTATTGCCAAGACTGGCTGGAGGCATATTTAAAAAGCTTTGTTTACACTGCAGAGGCTGACCTGAGAGTCCTCCCTGGGACACTGCAGAAAAGCCACCTTCACTAACCAGTGCCTCCACTACTCCGTTACTCACAGAGCATCAGAAAGATTCTTATTCTGAGAAAAAAGGTCTATTTCCACCCTACGTCCCATAAAGTACCAAGTCATGGATACTAAAGTGTAGTGCAAAGGCATTATAATTTTATTCCAAAGAGGTGTATTTATATTTCCCGAGGTTTTATTTTTAAGGAAATTCTGAAGTAATCCTGGGTAACAATGTAATAAGTTAATGGAAAAGCAAAATAATTCGTTTTCATGTCACAAGGTACATAATAAAAACATAATCTTGCCCCTCTAGAGCAAATAAACTTTAAAATTGTCAATCAAATAGATAAAATGTGAAGTTTTCAGAGAAAACAGTAGGAAGAAATTGAAGCGTTTGTGCTTTTGCAGAAACTGATCTGATCTTGGGAGAAGGATGAAAACACAGAGGAAAGTATTTTCAGATAGTCAGGAAATGAAGAAAACGAAGGACCAATTCCCAACTCCGTGGACTCCAGACCTCCTGTGCAGACTTGTTTGTGTTATTCAACCCCTTGGTACATCCCCGCCCCATAATACCAATTTAATATGGTACTGTGAAATAAATGACAGATTTAGGAGGTGCTGAGATACTTAGGTAACAGGGACCACAGTAGCATCTATCTTACATAAAAGAGAAATACAGCTTGTCCCTGCTGGCATTTTGCTTCTGTGTGGGTGTGTACGAAGAGCAAATATATATCTTAAAAAAGCACCATATCTCCACACTCACTCCTTTGAGCTGTTTGTTAGCTGTGCATGGCTTATCGCCATACCGAACAGGAGGGTGTATCCATCACCATCACTAAGAGCCGATGCCCCAAATCCTACAATTTATAGTGTCTTCCTCACTCCAGCCTTAGATACCAGTTTGGAACATGTCCGACGTTTTGCCACCTTGGAGCCTGATTTCAGTAAAGAAATGTTTTCCTAGTCAGGAGATCATGAACATTTAACATTAGTGGATACAGCTTTGGGTATGAATTACAGACTCTGCTCAAACACACCTGAGCTCTTGAGGTTGCAGGACTCCCTTAGGTGCCCTGGGCACAGCTCTGTGTAAGGCAGCAGGAAAAAACCTCAACAACATTACAGAAAGACTTTCTTTTTTTATTATTTTCTTATGTCCAGTGGCAGGATGATGATCTCATAGCCACAAAGGACTGCCAAAAACAACTCCAGTGCATATTCATACCCAGCAGCAAGAACCCAGGATGAAGGTCCTACCACCCACCAGTGCTTGAAGACAGACCCTGTTTCTGAACAGGTGCTTTGCTGTAGCTTTGAATGAGCTGTCAAAGGGCCTGGAGTTTACATTTGGCTCATGCTTTCAGATTTCTCTGTGGACCTGCTGAGCGTGTTTGTTTTAGGAATTTTCCTGCTCAGCAGTCAGGTGCAAGATCCTCTGTGCTGCAAGCAGATACACATAGATTATTTCTGCCTAGAATATGCAGGGTATACCTAACTTTCAGGTGCCTGGGTTTTTCTTGTGTAGTAGAAAGAGCCTCACAGTGGCTTCTGCAGTCTTCTGCAAGGCAGAGAGGGTAAGAGCAACAAGAGCTGCCATTTAGCTGTCTGCATCTTGCACCCAATCTAGTCCAATTTACAATATAGTCCTTTATGTGTCCATTAGTCAACTACCTCCCAGCAAGTGTAATCAAATTACTTGCTCTCATTTGATTTCCTTGGTAAAAATGCACACACTTCTGCCTGTCAAATGCTAAAAAGGGCTTATTAGGATCAGTCATAAAAAAATCTATATACTACCTACAAATAATTGAAATCCTATTTTCAGTTTTCTAGATGCATAAATCACTGTTCTGCTCGGCAATCCAACTCGCAGCCATTAAAACCTTTGCTCCTGAAGGACAACAAAGGAGAAAGCACACTTTCTTATCTCTTGCCTTGGTCCAGTGGGAAATATGAGATGACACCAGAGGTCTTTACAGACCCAAATAGGTAGGCATAAAGCACTGTGACCCATGTAAAAAGTGAGAATGAAATTGAAATTGTCAAATGCTTTCTCAGCACCTAAACAATCACGTAGCCATAACCTGAGGAGTCTGCAGGAAGACTTGTGCAGATGTTACCTAGTGAGATTTTTCCTTAAGAATCCTACCTAAGGTGGAATTATTCACAGTTTTTTTTAATACATATGTAGCTGTAGGTAAGGAATTAGCAACCTGTACTCTAGCTGGATCATAGTTCTTGCACTGTACTGGAACTTGCATCTTATTATACTGGAAATTTATGGTTTCATTCATTTTTCCCAGGAAGTGAGTGAAAATGAGTTATGAACCTGGATTTAAATTTTGACTGAGATTCAGTGCAATGTCTATTTACAAAGCCAGTGTATCCCTGCTGAAAAACAGGCTTCCCAATTAATATACATTTATTCATTCACTTATTTATTTCAAGGGTAACTTTCTAGAAGCTTTAGTAAGATGTCGCAGCAAATATTGTTTTACTCCCTACCTAGCCTAATACAAAATGAAATACTTGAATGTAAATGCTATGCATTATTTATTGTACAAAAGATAGTCTAACCCAATTTAACAAAGAAAGGGAAAAAATACTTACTTTTGTGAATTTGATATCTGAAGCTGAGCTTAACATCGCTGAGGTTCTAAAATTGCCCAAGGACTTATTTTTGTATTTCTGTAAACTTGCCATTGACAGTCCCTGATTTCTCCACCTTCCATAGCAATCTTTCAGGAAGATTTGTCAGAGCTGGATTAGATCCTGAGGGCAGGGAGGTAGCTCCAGTAATGCCTGAAGAATAACTAGTGATTGTAAACACAAATCATAAGCAGAGTTTGTGCTGAAGACCTTCATTACCTGGAACAGAGTTTAGGAATGTCCGTATGGACTACCGGGGTCTCTTTGTGAACTGGAAAGGATGTGAAACCACTGGCCAGCTTGCTATTTCAAACCTTTGAATATTGTGTAACAAAGCTTTTTCAGGACATTTTTCTAGATTGAGGAAATGACAGTATATCTTTCATCCTGCCTAAACTATTTCAGTATAAATAAGGTATCCAAAATATTAAGACCGTTCTTTTCTTTTCAGCAATCATTTATTTATACTCACACCGTTACCCCCATGCATGGATTTCTCTTGCCTAAGCTCAGTGTATTTCCACCTACTAGTTTTTCCTCAAAATTTTTATCTGAAAAACCTCTTTTTTTGTTTTAACCTGGCTGTAGCTCAGTTGACTTAAAGTGATTTCTTTACTGACACTTTTATATCAGGAAAAATATGCGGAAGTGCTCTAAAGAGAGCTGGACAGTCTCTATGCATGCCAGAGCCTTGAGCTGGCCCACATTCTAACACGGATTTGTCTAAACCATCTCCCACAGTGACCTTGGGAAAGAGGAGTACAGGAGGTCTGGTTCTGCCAAAGGCACCCACTAGTGTGGTGCTGTCCAATCTGCTCTGCACGTAGCAAATAGGATATTCCATGCTGGGACAAAAGGAGAGGGTGGTGATGAGGAGGCTTTTCCTTGCCACAACAATCCCTTTGTCTTCTACCAGACTGGAAGAATTCCCCATGGTCTGCATAGTCTCTGTTCAGTATTCAAGCTTTCGGGTATTTCAGTTACAGCAGTGATTTTCACCCTTTCTTGCTTGCCAGAGTAAATCAAAGTTAAGAGATATACACTGCTATGGAGAAAATTATAATCTTTAAAAAAAAAAAAAAAAGAAGAACTTAATAATGTGCCCTAAATACTCTTGATGGATCCTTAGGCTTTGAAGATGACTCAATCAGTGAATGGTGACCTGCTGGTCCACACCATGGGTCTGGCTGAAACCTCCCTTCCTTAGAGGATGCTGCTGGACTGGGTCTTTAAAAATTAAATTCAAATCAGAATCAGATTCATTTTGAGAATCATCTGAGAACTCTGTTAGACTCTCTGGCTACATTAAAGGCAAGGCAAACCTTTATCTTCAATACTGTTAAACATCATCTAAAAAAACTGCAATGGGGAAATGTGCAAAATCGCTGTTCTGTGGTCTCAGATTGTTTCAAACAAGTTTAAAGAGGGTGATAGCGCATTATAATACTAACCAAATTTCTTCTTGCTGGTGTAAGTGCTTTTGCTTTCAATTTTGGGTTAACTTTTCCATGGGGTAATTTCATATTGCGGAGCTCTTGAACGTTGAACTTCTTCCTGTGCACATGCAGAGGAGTCAGAGGCACTTCACTTGTCCTTCCCTCTGCTTCCTGAGTCTGCATAGGGGTTTCCAATCTGCCCATTTCCTCTGCGAGCAACAGCAAGAGCTGCCTGTGCTCTCATGTCAGAGGGTTTACTTATTTAGGAACAAATGCTGAGCATATGTTCACAGCAAGTTACACTTCATTTTGCAAACAGGTTCTGCTCAGACCAGTGGGTCTGTTCTCAGTCTGTGATACCATACGATGATGGAAGAGGAATGAGAATTAACCTCCCTCTGCCACAGCCATCCACCTATGCACATTTATATTGCATCTTATTTCTAACTGAAAAGAATAATTTATGCACAGCTTTGGAAAGATTTTGTAGTTTATTTTCAATTTAAAAAAACCTTCAGTCAACATGGCATGAAAATTTGTCTAAGCTTTTGGCAGATTTAAAAATAATAATTAAGCTTTCTTTCTGGGTTGAACAAAATGTTCCATCCAAATCCAAAATTAAATGCTCTTTTGTACTTGAAAGCTTGCTTAAAAGTCTACAAACAAGATGAAAATAAATTTAGAAAGTAAACATTGAAGCTAACAACTAAAAAATAATGTAGAATTTGTTGCAAAAAAGTATGGACACACCTCATGCTCCACTGTTTGGGTTTTTTCAGTTTCTTTTCACTGAATCATTCTGGCAAAAAAATTAATAGTTTGATAAAGGTTCAGATTATGAAATAGTCTGTGAGATATTTTTTTAAATGGTCCACAAGAAAAGTTCCACTGTTCTTTGGTGCTCAGGGAGGAGAATTTAGCACAAAAGACTGATTTCTGAGAATGCTCTTAAAAATCTAGAATGGTAGATACAGCCTTGTAGTTGCAGAAGATCTGCACTGGGTGTTTCATCAGTGGTATCAAAAGTTTCCAGCAGAAAAGGGGGTCCATTGTTTTACTCCTTGCTCCTCTTGGACCCAGAAAGTACAAAGCTCCCTGATCTCAATAAACGCACAAGTCACTATGTCCTTACAAGGTATCAGGAGCAAGTACACCTCTGGCAGAAAATGGAGCTACCCAAATCCCTCAGCCAGGAGCTGAAGGCGGCCCAGGACTGGGAAGGGAAAATTACAGCACTTGTGTTTTTCGTCGGAAGCAAGTAGTTCTGAAAAGATATTGAAGACAGAGAAATCCTCTGTTTGTTCCAGGTGGCAGGCTTAGAGGTGTTAGGAATCAGCAGTACGTTACAGTGGGATTACGAAGAAAAGTGCAAACTGCAAGACAAAATCATTCTGAAATTTAAGGAAAAAAGCCCCCAAACCTCTTCCAGGAGCTTGGAAAAGCTGCTTTTCTCTGCAAGAAAATATCTGCCAAGTGAGAGCACTGATCATGTTGGTGCAGAGCTAAATAATACAGCTAAGTCATGTGAATTTGAACAGTTAACAGCTGGACTAATTAGAGACCACAGTATTATTGGTATAACTGATAACCAGGACTAAGCAAGGTTATTTTGCAAGTAATAGATTTGACTTTGCAAAGAACAGTGGTTATTTGCAGAGCTAATGAAAACTGCGCTTCCCAAATTAAAGTGCGAGCAAGCAGGGAAAGAACTGGAGTGCACCTAATTAAAAATGCATACCAAGGCAGGAAGACAGAATACAAGGGTAAACAAGTGGCAGAGACCAGATTTGTTTGCAATAAATATGGAAGGATGCACACTGGGACTCGAAGGTGCCCAGCCCGAGGGGTGCAGTGGCACCTGTGTGGCCCCAGGAAGCATTCTGCACCATTGCCGATGCTGCCACATCTCCTCTCTGACTAAACAGCCCTTCAGGCTTCAGGGCTCACAGCCCAGCATCTTTTACTGAAACCAAACACATTACTAGTGTCTCCAAGAGGTTATTGTACAGCTTATGAAGCTAATACTTAAAGAGTTTGCATTTTTGCATGCAAATAAGCTTTGATTTAAACTCATTAGCATTTCCCTTTCTAAGCTCTAGGTTGAGTTATTCTTAGACTCCTTTCTCTTGCAGGACTTATGACTTATTTATCTGACAGAAGGACTACTATATCCCATCTCATTTTTGTAATCTAACATGACCTTCGCAGTTCTCAGCAGCTTTGGCTGACAGATAGCTACAAAAAGAAATATGTCACAGGCACAGCTGTGTGGCTTCTGCCTTTCCTGCACGGGAGCTTGCATAAACCTTCCTCTTTGGTTTGGTCCTTTGGGTTCATGCAGCAAGATCCCAGCTCTGGCAGAAATGCCAAAGGGTTGGACTGCTCCCAGCTGCACACAGCTGGAATAACAGTGGTGTTTCTGATCCCCCACATCAGAGTTCAAAGTAAAACTCTCTTTTATCCTGCCTCAGTTTTTTATTATTACTTTCCTATATGAGTACCCCTCCTCACCTCTTCAACAGGTTATTTGCTGGCATCACCAACGGGAATCATATATAAAGAGGATACACAGGATAAGGGATAACGTAAACTTTTGTTATGATAGATATTTCTGGAAAAGATGCTAACTAATCTAGGAGGTGCATGAAATAAAACTTAGCTGACCATGTGTTGATATTTCCTCTTTAGTATGGAAATAACTTCTGTATGGTGATAGGAATTAGGCATTTGAAAAAGCAAGGCTGTTCATTTTGGACACAGAAAAGGTCAGGGCATTATATCAGATAATAAATGGCAGAGAAATGTTCTCACCATCTCAGACTGTATGAAGGAGGGATTACTGAAGAGTGACATAGAATCATCGAATCATAGGATAGTTAGAGCTGGAAAGGATCTTAAGATCATCTAGTCCCAATCCCCCTGACATGGACATAACTATAAATGGATTAAAAGTGATTGTTTTCACACAGTGCATGATTAGTTAGTGAAATTAATTAATGCAAAAAATGTAGCTGGATTCTAAAAGCTGGTCATTGATAGGGTTAACAATAGCATTCAGCATATAATGATACCATTTTATCTTTTTATACTTTAATAAACAGACAAGCATGTATTTAGAGCATATTTAGCTAGAAAATTTACCAGAGACATGAAGCCTCGTGCATCAGGGTTTAGAGCCATCCGTTTAATGATTATGAATGAAGATGGAGTGGCCAGCGCCCCAAATTGGCATGTTGCAGACATCTATTTCTTTCCAAAGCATACAGTGCCAGCTCCTTGTCAAAGAGCAAACATGGAAATAAAGGACTATGGATCCAAAGCAAATGAATTCCTATATCTAAACAAGAAAATGTTGGCAATATCTCCACAGCAAACTCGTGCTCCATAATACATCTCGCTTGTCAGGTGTGGAAAATACTAGCTCAAACTGCCTGTTAATATCTTGACATTATTGCACTGGTTTCTGGTTGTTAAAAGTTTCCATATTTCAAGAAAAACTCCAGATCCACTATATTTTGCCTGTCTTTACATTAAGACCATTAGGGACAATTTATCTTTTTAAAGGACTTCTATCACTCAGGGCTGTTGCAGACAGGTAACCTCCAGCCCCGAGTGCCACCTTCCCATCCTCGTCATCTCAGAGTTGGCTTAACTCGCATCTTGCTTGTTGGCTGAGCACACTACCTGTTTGCTGAGGGATTGACTGATAACACTAATGTCGCTGTACTGAAATGGCTGTAAAATCATTAAGCATATCTTGTTTTACTTAACCTAGAGTCATTTAAATTGTAAGGCTTCTGAAAAGCGTTAGTGAGACTAGAATTCCCTAACATGATAGGGGAGGCTAATGCAAAATGAAGTCTTATCATATTAAGCATAATTTTTATCATATCAGTGACTTACTTAGCAGATTAGTGAATGTTTTTCTAAAATTATAGGAAAATAACGATATGAAATTGGATTATGTCAGTTCCTTTTCTCCATCAGCTTTGCCATACTGCAAAAAGCAAGGATTTGTCATTAACATACGGAAATCACTCAAATTTCTCTCATAATTAGACTTAACCTGCCTTTCTTATTGACACTTAAGTATTGGCTTGTGCCTCCTTACAGAAACATGTTTGCTTTTACATATACACAGAGTAAAAACTATGTAAACTAAGGAAAGGTAAGAAGAGAAGATTTTTTTTAAACTCTAACTGAAGAGTTCACAGTTCCTTGAATATTTGTCAGTGGCATTTTAAAATGATTTCAAGGATTGCCTTTTCAGCTGGTGAAATTGGGAAAGTAAAGGTTTTTGGGAACTTTTTTTTTTACTAAACTCAATTAAATCTCACCAGGGTTTGATGTTTGGTGACTTCAGGACCAATTTCTGCAGCTTTCCCTTAGCCATTCAAAGCCAGTGGGCCGTGAGTTTGTGGGCCACTGGAAAGGTGACTGTGGTTCACAGAGTGAAAATGAGTGCTGAAGATTATGTACACACTCAAGGTCAACTTTGAAATAGTATAAATCCATCTCTATATAGCTGTCTTAAAGTTACATTGAAGTTGCAGTTGCTCCTCACAGTGAGAATGCTTTTCCATACCCTGGTCTGAGTTTTTTTGGGTCACCATTGCAAGGAGCTTTGACAGTGTTTTGAGACTGATTCAGTTCCATAAAATCAGGATGAAGATTGTTTCCCGCTCTCCCCACTACAGCACAGCTCATAGAATTCACCCCTTATTTACCAGGTAGGTGTTAACGTGTCAACTCTGGCCACCTGAAATACCTGGATTTTTTTGTTACTCTGCTATTAGCAATAGGAACATTATTACCTGCAAAATATTTGCAATACAATTACAATATATCCAGCAATATTGGGTCCTAGAAATTTATGCTGGTGGAAATCTGAAAGCTATACTCATGCAGTACAGAATTTAGACATCTGACTGACATTTTAGTTTTCATACAGTTTCTTTCACCTACTAATATTAATGTTTTGAATAATTAGTTACTATACAGCCTGAAGGTCTCAATCTGCATTTAACCAGTAAACTTGTAAGCAGCGCACATTAAAGTTTTTAAATAACACAGCAATGTTTAAGCATGCAAGACAATGCATAAAAATACTTAAAAATACTTCTAATTGGCAATGAAATTATTTAACTTATCGTCTAAACTTTGTTGCCACATACTTTGTCTAAGACTTTGAATTCACACTTTCCAAAATGAAAGCAGTAGATCAGCAAGGCAATACCCTCATGGCAACTCCTTTTACTACTGAGCAATGCTTTTTGCCAGAACTAGACCCACTAATAGGGTGCAGATAACGAGGTATCAAGGGCTGAAAATGTTTTGAGGGTGTTGTATATTTTTGGTACAGAGTTTAAATGCACACAGGTCTTGCTTTGGTTCAGTAGGTACACTTTGGAGCAGTGCAGAGTGCTCCACAAAACACATGCCCCTTTTTTGTGGAGTGCCAGCATCTGCTAATTCCCACATCAGCCTAACCACAGGTCCCCTTTCCAAAAAGCATCAGGCTTGGTGTAACACCTTCTGAGACATGTTCTATCAAAATAAGTTCCCATTCTATGGTAAATGCCAGGCAATGCTTGCCTGCACTATTAGGGCTATTTGCTTCATTTCTGTCCCAACTGCCCCCAGCCTCAGCTTGCAAACACCAAA
>NW_009917931.1:73367-116500 GCF_000696875.1 Nestor notabilis | reverse complement strand
TGCTGAACCAAAGAACTTTTCACTCTCTGGAATTTTCTATGCATTTGGGCAGTTATATGCCACCTGGAAAAGGAGATGAATTAGGAAGCCAGGAAGGCTTCCTCTGATGAACCATATCTGTATACTTTTTTAAAGACATATCCACAAGAAACAGCAGTTGCCATATGTGCCCCTTTCTCCCTGCACCACAGTGTAGTGTCTTGCCATCAGGAGGGAACCAGTCCTTGAACTGAGAAGAACAATTAAGTGAAATAATCTTTGTTGTGTCTTTCAGTTCTCTGCTCTGGCTTTACTCTTCCCCAGAGAGCTTCTTTTTACTGCTAACACTACTTATCCAGAAGGCTTCATAAATCACCTTCTGAACAACTGAGGTATCACCTGTAGCTGTTCCCATTCGTACCCCATGCAACAGTTCCTCTTTAGCAGTAATACAGCACTCTACAGTTATATCTCAGATATGAATCAGAAAGCAGAATTCAAATAATTAAAACAGCCTCTAATCTCATCATATAGTCTATTTGAAAGCCAGGGTTAAAAATTAATAACAGTTTGAACAGAAGAGAAATATCTTGTTTCTGATGATGTCAGTCAAGCAATATTAAGAACATAAGAACTCCTACAGCTGGTCAAGCTAAGGATATATTTAGCAAGATTCTGCTCTGTGGCACCTATGATTATGGAAGAATTTAATAACACAGCAGGTAAAGAATAATCCTTCCTCCTTCTGGAAATCATCACAAGTATGTTTTATGCATTTTGAGCTGTCACAGGGAAAGCATCAAGACTATGACCCTGGAGACCTGAAGTTGATTCGTGCTGCTACCACTCTTTCCTCTATTCTCTCTCAACTCCTTTCTGTGTCTCTGCCTGTAGAAAGGTGATAACAACACTTCCTATATTCCACATGTTTTTTCTATTTCCAAACCCTATTCTCAGGACACAGGAGGTGAGTGTGAACGGAGAGCACCTCACTCAGTTGCTCAAGGGTCATAGCAGGATACAGGTCTTATTACATCACAGTGTAATAATAGCGGCAATAATATTAACTCTTTAAAAAGATAAAATAATCAGCAGAATATTTCTTTTTCATCACTGTTCCATTTCCCTTTTCTTGCTCCCTCCCACTCCTTTCCTCCCTGCCATCCCCGCAGAACATGAAATGGATTTTCCCACCGCATACACAAGCCTTCACCAGTGGATATTTTTGCTGTGTAATGCTCTTATTTCAAGGTGTTGACAGGTATTGCAAGACAGAGCTGAGAAAGTGAGTGAATTCCAGACTTAAGAAATTACATGCCTAGAGCACATCATATGGTTAATAAAACGGAAAAACTGAAGTGTGTCCCATAAGTTTTCTCTTTTAAAGCACAGACACCTTTAGTTTATGAATTAGTAAGCCTTTTTCATTTCATAATCCATAGGGAACTGATGTTTCCTGCCCTGTTCCTCACAGTCCTGCTGTTTTATTTTAACCTTCTATTTCTTTTCATTGCATTTAAAGAAAAATTCTGCTGAGGAAAATGCTGTCTTCCTCCCTGACAGCAGTTGGCTTGGAAGAGACAAAAACATCATTAAAATCAGAATTATTTTCAGTTCACACATTGCTCACTTGTAATATTTAAACCTTACTATATAGCCATTGAGATGTGCAAACAGGGCATAGGCAAATGCAATGTTTCTCCTGAATGTCCTAAACTGAGTACCTAAACCACAGCTATACCTGGGATTAGTCTGCATGCATCAAACATGTTGGGAAATACAATCATTGACTGAAAACCTGCCATCCAATGTGTAGACAAATTTTGCATAACAGCAGCACCAATTCTGTTCCATCACATGTGTTCATTCCTCAGTAAATGGCTGGATAAGTAATATCTCTAATCATTCTAATAAGAGTCTCTATCAATACTTTCAAAATGACTAATAGTATTTAACTCTCAGATTGCATTTATAAATTTTCCACTTAACGCATTGTATAGTTGACTTTAATAAGTACTTACTGAAGGCTTCTGTAGTACAAATATATTGCTTAGGCTGTGATAAAATGGTACTCCTAGGAATACTTGCAACAATGAGCGGTTTGGCTAATGATAGAAAACATACTTTTGTGAATGCTTTATTTACACAGCTGTCTGATTTATGTTTCTCTGTTTCTGGAGTTTGGTAAAACACTTCCAAAACAAGTAAACCTCATGAGGAAAGTGTATTGAACCTTTCTTTTTTGGTCCATTATTGAAGTGCATTTTTGACTTTGAGTATTTTAGATACAAACCACATCCACAGTCCTTTGCTAAGCAAATGAGACTTAATCTCTCTTTTCTGATCTCATTTGTGCTAAAGAGCATCTCAGCTGCTAATGCAGGTAAGATGTTTAACATGTTCTGCCTGCCAGACTTGGGGCAGAGCTCCAGACTCACCTACCTCTTTGACATTTGTTTCTTATCTCTGACAATTAGTCGTGCTGAAATCACCGTGTTTATTTTATTATCAGGGAAGGAAAACAGCTTTACACTCAGAGCACTGTCTGCAATCTTGCTTTCTGCCTCTACAGTGCAACATATTTTATTAACCTTTTGGTCATTCAGATCTTGTATGTTCAGAAATTTCCATTTTAAGACTTTTTAATGTAAAGGCAGGGATTTAATTTTTTTACTAGGATATGATCAGAGACAGCAGTGATAGTCCAGGCAAACATAATTTGTATGATTCATTTTTATATGGTTTGTAAAACTGATGAATCTCTTGAGAATCCTTAGACTACATAAATGGAGACATATGTTTGTTATTACTAAGGTTAGGTTACTCAATGTTTCTTCAGAAAATTAAGATTACCAAAGGGAGGCATAAGAACAAACCTACCTAAAAGCATGAGTAAAAGTATGTTTTGATTAAGTTAGCTATAACAGTTTTGCTAACAAACCCTGGTCATTTTTTATTTTGATTTTTTTCTCTGGCTTTCACACCTGCTTTTCATGATGAATTGTGGCCGTTTCTCTACCTGCACAAGCTCTGCCGTAGTAACACACATCTGGGATTTGCAGCGGTTCATTTTTAAAGGAGTCACATGGAAACGATATTTACATGTTTGGACTCAAAAGTACCCTTGAAAGGAAAAGCAAACCAACACCATCTACATATATCTGACCAGTTATAATGGTTCCGATTGCCCAAGTTTGCCTGATAGAAAGCAAGTAACTTCATTCATTTATAACTTCAGCAGAATCATGATGTTCAGCATTCTGGATACCTCCTGGTTTCTGCATTATATAAATCTGTTAAGCTTTCAGTAGCAGGCTACTCTCTGGGTTTATTCTTCCCCAGTGCTTTAACCTTCCCCAGGTTACAGTTCCATTTACGGTCAAGGTTTAAACTTTTCCACTGTGTTTAGGTTAAAAAGTTTTATTTCTAAAGCAGTCATTACCATGAGAGAATAGATCAGTCTTTAGATCTTGGTCACTAACATCTGCCTGTTAAAGTGTTCATTATACAGCAGACCTTAATGTAGAGTTACTACAGACCTCACTGAATATTTGCTCCTTCTTTAAGGTGGCTTTTTTTGTTAATTTTAAGTGTTGCTTATAGTGTTCTGCTTTGAACCTTGTACTGCTGGTCTCTGTAATAAATGCAGCTCTGGAGGACTCCTCTGAAGAATAACTTCATTCCTTAACACTTGAAAAGAATACGATGAGGCCAGCATTGAGCCACAGTGATGCTACATGACTTTAGGCATAGTATTTTTTTAAAAAGTATATTCATTTACATTATTTAGAACTGCTAAACTTTCTGGTCCTGATCCTGATTGCCTTTTTTTATCATTTGGTAAAACTTTCCTAAAGGAGATATGAAAATTCACCTAAGACCTGTAAGCTTATGTATCATAGACACCAGTGGAGCAAATCCTGACCTTGCTCTCACCTTTTCAGCTCCGTAGATTTCATTGACTTTAAATGAAAATATTACAGTGTAATTTTGTCAGTACAGAGGCTGCAATATCTTTCTTTTTGTTTGTTTGTTGTGATGTTTTGTTTTGGTTTTTTACATGATGCAGTTTGAGACAGATGAAATACCACAAGGCTGAAAGACAAAAGCATTGTTTGAGGGAGGGAAACTGCACAACAGAGACCTCTTCTGAAGAAGAGGAAAACTCAGAGAAGAGGAGGAAACAATTCAGCATGGGTCAACCTGGCAGGATGATGGGGCAGGACCCCAGTCCCAGCAGCCTGATGGCCACCAGGCCTAACAGGAGGGACCCTTTAATGCCTTTTCTTTCATATGGAGACAAGTTCCCCTGAAATCAGTAGAAATCTTTCTACTGACTGAAATAAGCTTTGGATGAGGCCTGGAGTATAAATGATAAATCCAAAGAAAAATAAAGTGTGAAAACAAATTCATTGTGAAGTGACATTAGATGAGAAGAGTACAGAGAAGACACGTCTGATCTGAGCTTTTAAGGAGCTCTTCAAAAACAGAGTTCCTTCATTTGCATGAAAGTTTCACGTTAGGGAAGTTTCTAAGACAACCACCACACAGCAACAAAGTGATTGCCACAGCCAAGATGTTTCTGTCTGACATCACTTTGAAAATGCTTAGCCTAATTCTCTCACAACTTGACAATTAATTGAAATTTGGTTACTTTCAGTCACTGGAATGAGAGAAAAAAGGGGAAAGTATAACAAGGCAAAGATGGTAATAAATTACAAATCCTCTCTTCTGATTGCTTCGGAGTTGATAAACCTTTCTGTAGTACCCATGCGTCAAACTATCTGCTTGACTCTGTGCCTCTGTGGTAGAGGAGGTGGAGGAGCTGGATTCAGTCCACTCATCAGGATTTAATGAAAGACTTGAAATTTGCAAATATTCCTGGTTTTTTCTTATGAATTAGGACCATTAGCTGTTGAAATAAAACATAATATACCAAAAGGAAAACAGTACTCTCTGAATAAAGCAAGCACACCCTGATTAATTTACTTTCTTTGGACAGCAGAGGTCAGAAAGGAAGACAACAGAAAATCACGTTTTCTCAGCTTAGTTTCAAATTGTTTAGGGAGGTCACTATGAGCAACACAGAGGTAGTCACCCATCCAGGCAATGAAATTTTACCCCAAATTACTTGCTAGTTCTGATCACTTTTTATGCAGGTTTTCTGTTGTCACATCAAGAAGCGTGACCAGCAGGTTGGGGGGGGGGGGTTTCCTGGGGGGGGGGGGTGTCTCCCCCTCTACTCCACTCTCATGGGTACTGTATCCAGCTGTGGGGCAACATAAGAAGGGCACGGACCTGTTGGTGTGAGTCCAGAGGAGACCACAAACATACTCAGCGGGCTGGAACACCTCTCCTGTAGAGACAAGAGCTGGACTTGATCTGCCTGGACAATGTCTCTCCAAGACTGGAATACTTTGGAGCAGTCTTCCAGTACCTAAAGAGGGCCTACAAGAAAGCTTGAAAGGGAATTTTTTCAAGGGCCAGTAGGGATAAGACAAGAGGGCATGGCTTTAAACTGACAGAGGAGAGATTTAGATTAAATATGAGGGAGAAGTTCTTTACTATGACTGTGATAAGACACTGGCACAGGTTACCCAGAGAAGTTGTGGCTGGCCCCCAGAGAAGTTGTGGCTGCCCCATCCCTGGCAGTGTTCAAGGCCAGGTTGGGCAGGGCTTTGAGCAATCAGGTCCAGTGGAAAGCATCCCAGCCCATGGCAGGGTTGGAACTAAAGGATCTTTAAGGTCCTTTCCAACCCAAACCACTCTGATTCTACGAAGTGAGAAAAATTCCAGGGCTGCCAGTTATTTTAAACAGCTTCTCTAACCCATGCTTTTTTCTTTCCTTTTGCCTTTACATTCAGTATAACCTTGTTGTTTAAATATTGTATCCTTTGAAGAACTCATAGCTACAACACTCTTAGAATAACAATTAATGTGAACTACTGTCTGGCTGAGCGTTCTTAACTTGCTCTTCACCCTTAATTTTCCATCCCTTTCTTCAAACCTACTTGTTTTCCACACTCCATAAAACCTGAAGGCTAGAAATAACATTAAAACCACACATACCATTTTCCATAAAAAAATAAACATACATTTAATTTAGGTATGGTATCATATCATTGTGGTTTTAATAGAGGCAATGAATGCAACGAAAAAGTTGAAAAAAAACCAAGAAAAATAAAGATCAGCCTTCCAGTATCTGAAGGGGGCCTACAAAGATGCTGGGGAAGGACTCTTCATTAGGGACTCTAGTGGTAGGACAAGGGGTAATGGCTTTAAACTTAAACAGGGGAAGTTTAGGTTAGATATAAGGAAGAAGTTCTTCACAGTGAGGGTGGTGAGGCACTGGAAGGGGTTGCCCAAGGAAGTTGTGAATGCTCCAACCCTGGAGGTGTTCAAGGCCAGGCTGGACAGAGCCTTAGTGTGTGGTGTCCCTGCTCATGGCAGGAGAGTTGGAACTAGATGATCTTAAGGTCCTTTCCAACCCTAACTATTCTATGAATCTATGATTTATGTATGCATAAAAAGACTTAACAAAGAATAGATGCTGCTGGTTTTCCACGGTCTAATTAGGTTTTCTTCAGTAAAGAATTGTCTTATTTAGGCAGGTTTAGAAAATACACCTTTTTTGTGATTTGTTTTTGTTACAGTCAATAAAAAATACTAGGAAAAAATATTTATTTCATCATTATAAGCTATGAGACTGGGTAGATTATTTTTGTCACTTCTGCAGTGCAGTACTGAGGTTTATTTGTAGAGAACCAGAACACTTCTTTGATGTGGGTACTTTTAAATAACTTAATTGCAAGGCAGATGGTAAGAAACAAAAAAACCCAAAAACCACCCTGATGAAACAAAGCAAAAAACCCTGCATAAAGGTGGAAAATTGCTTGAGGAATGCTGTGGTCTCACAGGGAGAAATCTTTCTATTTGTAGCTGGTAACTGCAGACTCCAAGTCTGTGATTAGCCTTTAATGTAGAAGAGGTAACACGATGTAGCTGATGAAAGCATGTCAACACAGCATGAGAAAAAGAACAAGAAGGGAACTTTTCCCTCAAATGAAAAGTTTCAGATCTTCAAACATGTTCTGTCTTCAGTAGCAACAATTAGAGGAATAAAAAAAAAAAAAAAATTATTAAAAAAACCCCAAAACATAACACTTTAGCATTTGTACAAAGCATCCAAAGTTTTTTATCAAATTTCTTCAGGCTTGTTAACATTATAGGCTGCACAAAACTGATTTTTTTCATTAGGTTCCCTATTATATATGCAATATGATATCATGGGAGAATTTGGTGACAGGACGAAAAATAACTAAAAGGTTTTCTCATCTTGAATACATTGGTGATACTGTTAGTGCATACTTCCATGTGAAGCATGGCCATATTGGTAGAATATTTGGTGGTCTTATGGGGAACTCTGGAATATGTGAAAGCTGGCAAAAAGCACCTCAGCTCTAGCTGTTCTATCTGTTGAAACCATGGTAGTGATAATTATGTAAGGATACACAGAGTGATGCTTCAAGCCAAATAATACAATACAGAAGAAACCAAAACATGACAAAACAATGTCATCCCACACCTTTCTCTCTTCAACATGCGAAAGCTAGAACCAAAATGCTAGTTGAAATTACACCTACCTAGAAGCAATATAAATGTTTTGAGGGGAAAAAAAAATAAAAATGAAAATTACCTGTGTTACCACTGCAGTCAAGAACCACAACCCTGATAGTCCCTGAGGGATTTCACCTCAGCCCAGGCAGGGCTTGAGGAGCATATTACTCAGAACCATAAAAATGGATTGTATTGGTAATCAATAGAAAAGACAAGGTAGTGTATTTAGTTGATAGATCACGGTAATAAGCACTCCAAGAAAAGTAGTTTCCTGTGTAATGACTAAGAGGAAAAAAAAATTCTGACCTGAAATTGTTAATTCAGATGTAGGTTCACAAATCTTTCTGACGACTTCAAAGCTAATATATTATCTAAACCCTGTGTGCACGTGTAGAAGGCAAATATCCTGGCTTTGAGGAGTTTTAAGGCCGTTTCCCCTCAGAGTCCTCAAGCACGTCTTTGTACATAATCTCTGTGCCTCAGTTCTCCCACAATGGAGAATATTATTACCACATCCCATGTTTCTCGTCTCATGGTGGTTTAAGCTCATGAAAATAAGAGCTGCTGTTTGCTGCGTAGGTGTACGTCAGTCACATCCTGCCTTGCCTTCATTACTGCCTTTGGGCATTGCTATGATACAAATAGTTAAAAAAAAATCCTTACAAGTGAGTCTGTATGTGGTGACATTGCCAGTAAACAGACATAGCAGGACGTGTTCTTACGGATGCATTCAGGACCAAGCAGTGTTGACTTCTCCACATGCCTACATCTAAGTAAATGGGAGAAGAAAAAAAAAAAAAAGATATTTTTAGGATTCAAACTTCAGGTATGGGCTCTGTGATTAGCGTGTTGCTGCTTATAATTTTGCAGGGTTTCTTGGGGGGAAGGAAGAAAGGTATGTGTACTTTCAAGTGTAAAACCTGGACTTAGATACGAAAAGGTTTATAGATCCCCAAGTAAAAATATTTAAAGAATTACTGAGATTATTATATGGCTGATTATGAGCAATGACAGTGAAATTAGTAAGAGCTCACTGTGGGGTTCTCCCTCTAAGCTTCATGACTACCAGATCCTAGTTTCAGGTACATGCCATGCACTGTTTATTACATGAAAAATGCTGCTGCAATGCTGCCTGCATACCCATTAGCAACATTTTCTTTTTTCTTCTGAGATTCTCTGAGATATAACGCCCTTATGAGATTAGAATCTAGACCTAAATCTTCAAAGCAATTACATAGACAAAAAGCAGCAATCTCCTCCTGCCATACAACGTTCAGGGAGTAGAATTCGCCAGATCAGAAAGTGATGGTAGATTATAAACTCTGAGAAAAGGCATGATATCCTGCAGGAGTGATCAATACATGAACAAATATTCCTACCTTGATCTTGCTTCTCTATAAAGCTGTAGGAGTTCGTTGCAGATTTTAATGGAAAGACAATTGGACAATATAGATTTTCGTCCCCTGAGAAAAGGTGCATTTAAAGAACTAGAGCAAAACAAAGGAAGAATGGAAACAGAAGGAAATCCAACGCTTTCAGCCTGGTTTTGTTTTCTTCCTTTGGTCCAAATAAAATGCTACTGATTTTTTTTGTCTTCTTGAATACTTTTTCTTGCAAGGTTTGTTGAAAAGAAATGAGTAAACAGGGAGAAAGAAGCTGCTTTTGAAGTCCTCAAGAATTGGATTTTTGGATTGTATTGTACGTGTTTATATTCTAATTGCTAGGAATAATATCAAAGTGAATCAAACATTGTTACAAAGAAAAGATTATAATGAATCAATCCCAAGTCAAGGTATTCTGGCTTTGTTCCCACATGCACTTAAACTAGTAATGGTGCCTGTGATTGCTACATTGCTATTTATTAGTTATTTTAAAAGGCGGGAGGCAAGATTTTTACAGTGATTAGTGTCATTATGATTCCACAATTATCAATAAGTGAAGAGGGTTTTTTTGCCACCGTAAAGGGACAATTTCAACCTAAATATGCACAGGGAGAAACTTTGCCTACAGTGTTGACACAGCTAGGATTTCACTGAGTCAATGAACTCCTCATTTTCCAAGGTGGATATTCAGTAATGATGGCAGAAATCAGCATATTCTCATGCCTAATTCATGCATAAATTGTTCAATGAATTTGGATATTTTTAAATTATAATTACACACAGTAAGTGATGGGTAAACTGTGGCTTGCATAATATATTGCCTGTAATCTAACACAAAACAGACTGGATCTTCAAACACTTAACTATTTCTTGCTACTACTGGCATGAATGGCAATTGGAAACAGATACCTGGGAGGATGTGGATCTAAATCATTGTAACCTGAATAGAAAGTATTTTTTACTATATTAGAGAAGACAACACTGAGGAAACATTTTTTGTACAGTTTTCTAAAGATTACAGAAGAAAAGCAGGTCAGAAAAGGATTAAAATAGAATAATTTTTGAGTCTTACCATGAGCCACACTTCTTTTATGCTATTAAAAGCAAATCCACTGAGGTTAACAAAAAATGTTGTCTGTGAAGTTTGCTTGATTTTAAAAAGATATAATTAAATACTGCTGTAGTTGTTTCCAGAAACAAATCCTTCTAAAGATCACACATCTCCTTTAAGATATACTGGGTATTATATGCTATTGCAAAAATTTTTAGTAACTGTATTTGAAGCCATGAATTATGTATGTAGAAAAAGACCAGTAGCAGAAATAAAATATACACACACACTCACATGACTATAGGTGGTATTTACAATTTCAGGTACAGAATAATGCATCTCCTATTGTGTACCATAGCACTTAGTTGTAAGTGACAAAGTAATATGATACTGAAACAATAAAAAGGGAAATTTAGATCTGCAGTGAAAGAATTGAAATGGATTTTCATCTACCAGGGTCCTCAAAAATCAGCACAGTGCACCATTACACTAACAAGATGGTTATTCCACATTGCAAGAGACATTTTGATGTGCATATACATTATTTAACATTATTGAGAGGGAAACGATGCTTAGCTAGAGTAAAAACAAGATTGTACCTAAATCAACTCTTGAATGTCTATAGGAATTTGTTTATTGGTAACCTCTTATAATGTTCACTCTGTATTTTGTTCAATATTCATCAAGTATTTTAAGCAGCTCCCAGCCTTTATGTAGGAGGAAATAATCAACAGGCTCACAGCAGACAGACAAATTACATATTGTGACTGTAGCTCTTCCAGACCACTATGAGAAAACATTCAGTGAGTGAATTGAATGGATGAAACCTTTGCCCTGAGTAAGTCTTCGTTTGAGAGAGGTATAAGCAGACATGTAGGCATAGGAAAATTTAACACTAAACTCTGAGCTACCCATGGAGTTTAGGCGATTTCAAAATCTGGTGGTGGTGGTAAGCACTGCAGTTCACAGCAAAGGAGAGGCATGTCAGTCTTACTGTAAGACTAACCTTAGGCTGCTCTGTGGGCCAGGTTTCTAGTGTAAAAATCAAGACTGCAGCAGATCCCTATTTAATAGGCATGTTATGAAGATAAACAAACTTACAAGGTGTTTTGATATGCTCATGTACAAAGTCTGTGGGATGCTCTCAGTAATTTTATTGGAATTAAAACTGGAGCTTAATTCTCTCTAAGATTTATATTTCTTGCGGTTCTCTTTAAGGTTTCCAGAGGGAAAAAGAGTTGAAGACTGTAAACCAAAAAGAAAGAATATTTAATCCTTTGATTAAACTTTTGTTATAATGGTGAGGACTATCACCTGAGAGGAAGGTTTTATTACTGAAATATCATTAGATACTATGACTGAGATATTAAGTATGTGCTATAAATTTCTCATAACTATTGCTAATACTTAAATATAACCCACATCTAAACCTCACGTCTAATCACTCAACTAATCAACTTATTAATCAACATTTCACAAGTAGTCTTGACCTCTCTAAGACCACAGCATTACCAATGATCCTGAAAGGCTCTGATCTGAGATTTGGAAAGCGTAGGCAGTATATGAGGCTCATGTAGCCAGGATTTTTACTCAGTATTTCGACCTTGAAACCTCTTGATTCATCAGACTTGTCAGTGACATAAGTAAGATCAAGTCCTGGGCACCTGGGGACCCTCTGGCAGTCTTGTTTCATTCTCACAGCAGCCATCAATGTGCAAATGGCACAGCTGGCACTTCTCCATCAGCAGGATGGTCCCCAAGGCCAGCGGGTGGGCTTTCTGTCGTGACTGACAACCATGGCCATTCACCCAGCATCCTTCTGGTGCTCATTGCGAAGGAGAGCAAGCACTGCTAGGCTCCCGATGCGTTTGGTGTCCTACAGCTAGATTATGCGACAAAGCCTGCAGACAGCTGGACCTAAAGCAAATTACCTCGAGTGGTCTATTTTATTCTGGGGACTAGCCCAGCTCCCGACAACCTGAGATCTGGAGCTCATGAAAGGTGAAAAGCCATCCTTGTCAAGTCCTGTAGCAGATGTAACTCAGCTGGTTGGGAATCAAGCCAGGTAATTTGATTTCAAACACCATGCTTTTCACACCAGCATGAATAAACATATTCGGGGCCTTTTTTCCTGTGAGATAGAGAATGATAAAACCTATTCATTCTAACCAAGCACTTCATGAACAATGTGACTCCATATGTAAACGTCCTCTTTGTTTAGCTGCAGCTGCAGATCTGCACACTGTACTCACAAAAGACTCTATGTCACATCCTTAACAAGATACTTCACAGTCTTTAGTCCTGCCTAGAGCTAATCATTGACCTGGACACAGGTCTGATGTTTAAACAGACTTGTTTCTCTGAATCTGATGGAGGATAATGAATCTAATTCCATGAACACACCAACAATACAGAGACACATTTCCTCCCTCCTTCTGTCAATTCATATTCCAGGTTGTGATGAATAGCCTAACACCTTCTACTCCAGTATTACCAGTTCTTGCAAACAGCTGATTGTTCTTTAGCCCATCATTACTGTCAGTCAAACTGGGTTTTTAGTTTTTTTTGTCTTTTTTCTCTCCAACACTACACAGCAGCAATGCCATTTCTGTCCTCAGCAATGTTGAGAATAATAGATTTAATTCCAATTTCAGATATTTAGTTCTAATTTTCCAATACGGTCAGACGAAGTTTGAGTAGCCAAGAGACATATTGCTTCCAGGGGATGAAAAGGCATACTGCTTTGGTATAAATCTGTGGCAATTCCTTTGTATTCATCAAGGCAATAGAGGACATACTCATCAATATTAGCTGAAGACTGCAGTAGGCAGGACTCCCTTTGTTGTGACAGTTATGACCTCCATAATACTGACCTTTTCCACAACAAGGTTTCAACTATGGATCCAAATTACAGACATTTATTACTAGAGATAAAGGAGTAAATCCATTACTAGTGGTAATAATAGCTGGTTTATCTTTTATGCACACGAGTGTCTGTAAGGGGATCTGGCATATCCTTTGCCAGTGACTTGCAGAAGTACCGCTGGAACAAGTCAGAACATGACAAGTTGGATAAGGGAGCTGCTGGCAGGGATTGCATGAGTTAACTATTGCAGCCATTTTGCTTTTTCAATGCAGCTTATGCACCAATATGAGAAAAAATGGTGCAACAATTGCCATAAGAAATTTGAAACAATTGGCACAAAGGAGATAGGTACAACTAAATACAACATTTAGACCTTTATGTGGAAAATTATCTTGATAAATCATTCTTGTCTTTTCTTGTAGAAGTTGACTGAGGAGCTGTGAGATTTTGATGAGGATTTGTGGCATTGCTGCAAGTTAAATCCACATTGTTGGGTTTTAAAGCAGCCGATACCTCTGTCTTATATCAAGTTGAAGCTGCAACACGTTTTAGGAGATCAGCTGCAGGGCTGCCTATCTTGAAATGTAAAATTTCATGAAATCATGTAGAAATATGGGGAACTTCTCAGAACAGCAGTGACATAGGCTGAAGGCAAACCATTCAAAAACATGAATCTCTTTAAATTTCAGTGCCCAAAGTTGACACCAAAAGAAAGGGTCTAGAACCAAGGCCAGGAACAGAAAATATCCTATAAAAGGACCAAATATCCCTCATTTCCTCACACATGTTCTGCCTAATAGCTGTAACTGCAGTTTTATGGAAGCAGCACCACAATTTTTGAGTGAACCTTCCACCTAATTGTTTTATTCAGAACAGTTGTGTCCATGAAAATGCACAGCTACCTGCAAGACAAGTTTTTATTTTATGCTGGTAACACAGCTAGGCTATAACCTTTCTGACTTTAGGGGGTTTGATCACTGGCATTAAATGCTTAACAAGCAGAAGATTTGATTGTGTGGCACAAAGCCTGCATAATTTATTTTTAATAGTCTGATAAAATCCATTGAACAGTTGAAAGATGCATAAAGATTTGGATAGTGGAGAGGACTATCCATACAAAGATTTACACAAATGACTATGTTATGGGAAGAGTGATGGGGTGTTAAACTGCTGGGAACCATTTGAATATTTTGAGAATGGGCTAAATGCTGTCGTTTTAAGGAGTCCATGAAAATCAGATGATTCAATCTTTTTCTAAATATATGATAGTTTCTGATTCCAGTGCAGCAAAAATTGTCTGTGTACAGCTCTTTGTAATGTTTGTTATCTATTTATATCAGACCCATTGAGTCTGTAAGTATCTCTAAACAGAACAAACATGGTGCTGGTTGATATGCGTATTAAACTTTCTATAGTTTTCCTCTACCATTCTGGGAAGACTCCGAGTGAATAAAACCCTGCCTGAGCTGAGATTTGCCTTTCACTAAGCTGTTGCCTTTGCAAGATTTATCCTTGTAGGCTTATATGCACCCCAAAAATATATTAGGGGTTTAAAATGGAAAGCCAGGCGGATCCTTGGTTACAGTACCTGTTATTACAATTCTACAAGGCAACAGCAATAAGAAATTATCATGTGTGATACAAAAACTAACCTGCACAACTTCATAATAATCATAAGCAATGGCTTACTTGAAGAGAGTATAGTTTTAATTAAGCTGATCTTTGAGGGGGAAATTGATGGGATTGCATAAAGAGATCTTCTTCCTCATAATGAGGGTTAATATAACTTTACAAAATTCAATTATTTCTTTCCAATGCTGCATAAAAAAATATTTGGGAAACGACTGAAACAATTCTTAAAGCAAATTATACCAGTCAGAAAACAAGAAATCAGTGTGTCAAAACACAAGGATATTTCTATGCAAAGCATCCAGCAAGAGATGTTATACAGACGATCCCTGTCTCAGTATTATATTACTCAATTTTATCTACAACTAGAAAGGAGTATTTTCTATTTGCCATTTGAAATTAAAAAAAAAAAAGTCATAATCCAAATGAAAAATGTCTTTGAACATAATCCAGAGAAGGATGCAGAAACATTGTCCTGGTGAGCCCTGGGGAAACTGGCTGGCTGGATATAGAACTGGTTAAATTACTCCTTTACACTGATTTAATACCACTGACATCAACGACAAGCTTAAAATGAAGGAATCAGAGTAACAAGGAAGTAGCACAAGGAGCAATAGTACTTGAAGGCTTTTTGTTATATTTTTTGAAACAAGAAACACAGTGCAGTCTAATCTGGTTGTAGTTTATATGAACTGCCACAATTTTAAAGCATATACCCAGTATTTTCTTACAGCACTGAAATGTGCTGAGAAGGGAGACTAAAGACTTTAAGGGATCAAAAAATGAAGTAGAAAAAATGAGTATATTTTCTGGGTTTAATCTGTTTTTTATCTACCTCTGTGGGAAGTGTGGTTATGATGCAGCATTTATAGATTTTAATTCCTAATACCTCAGTATTAACTAGAATACTAAGTAATTTACCTGGTCAAGTAGATCTACATTATTGTCCCTGTTTGCTTCATTTTTAGCATTCTCCAACCTGTGTCTCCATAATCAACAATTATCTGCTTCCTTGCACTTGTGCTCCAGATGGAGAGCAGGTAAGCAGATGCTTGGATGAATATCTTATTGATGATGGATCTTTCCTTGTTGCAATTCATGCATATCATCACAGATAATTTTCACTTCTTCGGCAAAATTTAGCCTGTAAATCCTGGAAATCAAAGCATCATTATTATCCTTCATATTCCTAATGCAAATTAATATTATCATTATTGAGGGGTTTTTTGTTTTATCTGTTTGGGGTTTTTGGGGGGCTGGGTTGGTTTTTAATCTATCATGAAGCAAATACAGAAACACGGGAAACCACATGCTGGGTATATTTAGACAACTGAACTGGGTTCATTAACAAATGCTAGCACTAAAGTAATGTGGAAGACTCCTATGCAATTTTATTTTCTATCTCTAGGATAAGGCTTAATTGCCAGAAATTGAGAGGGACAGGCAAAATGTGGCTTGCATTCATCAAGTCACAAAAAAGCAGATCTGCTAGGGTTTTGAGACTGGCAGCAGTTGAAAGCTTTCTCTGAAACCAGCTCTAGACAGGGCTGCTACAGACACACATACTGGCATCCCAGCCAACATAGTCTTTTCACCTACTGCACACCTTGTTACACTCAAGATGTACAAGCAATTACAAATGAGGAAAGAGAACTACAAACGTAGTAACTCCATGATACTACTGTCTATAATATAAGAGAAGATACAAAGACATTTATAAATGGGTATTATAGGTATAAAGCATTACACAGAACTTGAATAAGAAACCCATTAAAGTTACCAACAAAATCTCATTTTTATTTCATGTCCACCTATGCAGGCACAGGCTTCACAATTGTCCCAACATCATCATCCATTTAAAGCTCCTGAAGAACATCCATGCCCCTGGAACAGAAGTGGATTCAGGGACTTTTTTTCTTCATACTTTTTTTGTATTTGTTAATTTTGATGTAGTGAGAGGCCATTAGTGTTTTGACACAGTAGGCACAGCTAATTACCTCAAGTTAGGTAGACAGGACCAGTAGCACTGCAGATAAACTAAATTATAGCAGTACTGTGCACTAGAATGACAATTTTATTAAAGACAGAAAAACTAAAGGCTGAATGGTGTTAAAAACAGCTTCTTCACCTCTTTCTGGGAAGCGAGGGCAGAGGGGAGTTTGTTTTCAAATATAAATTTGATACAAAAGAGAAGAAGGGGGAAGGTCTGGCAAAAATGTATAATAGATGTTGTAGCCTGATGCTAGGAATACCCATGCAACCTGAAGCAGATGTGGAGAGGGACTGCAGAACATCTGCTGAGGAAGAAATGGAGCGGGCTGTCCTAAGACAGGTTGGAAGGAATTGGACAGACATCCTTCCCCCCTACTTTATTAATTCAAAGAATAGCACTCAGTATTAGAACAGAATTTTCTCATAAACATTGTGATAATGACATGCAACATAAAAAATGCAAAATGTATGATGAAAAGTTAAGAAGGTCTACTAGAAGTACCAGAAGTGATTTTTATAAGACTCTATTGAATAGCAAGGAGTATTGTCTACTGACACTTTGTTTTCCCAGAGATCTGGGAAAAACTATGTATTTACTACAAAAATAATGATGCCAGAGTCACTGGGGACTTGTAGAAGCACAAGAGAAAAATAAATTCATTGAAAACAATTGCGTTTAGCTGGTGTTACAGAAGCTGCAGCAACTTCATGAAAATGATGAGAAACATGGGTCACAAAGAGTGGCAGTGCCACCAGGAGATGGCCTTCTGCCTGCACCAGAATGTCAATCTAAAGAGACGTATCTGCAGAGATATTAGGTAATACCTGTAAGCACTTTTGCAAAACACGACTTCTGAAAAACATGTCAATTATTATCTAAGAGAAAGCCATGCTTGAAAGGAGCAACTTGCCATGGAGCTGTACTAATTTCTGTAAATTAAAAGGTTTCGTGAATTATTCTATTTTAGTCCAGTTTTCCCAGCTTTCTCTCACATGAATACTTCCAGCTGATACCCGTTATGTGACACCTAGTACTTATAGCCAGTGATGTCTTTGTAGTCTTCTCCTCTACACAGCGCAAGCAGTGGACATTGATCAACTGACCATTTAGCAGAATTGTGAAGCACAGTAATGAAAGTTCGTTGTAATTCCCAGACTCCCATTCTTCTAGTTTCCTCTCCCTTAAGGAAAACCAGTGCGAAAAGTGACACATTTATCCAGTGTTTCACATCCTGGAAGGTACAACCACAAATACAACCCTCAAAATCTGGAAACACGAAACTGGTGTTTTCTCAGATGGCTGTTTTCTCTTTTTGAAAAAAAGAAAACACACACAGACACAACATCCCCGAAAATCTACATCCCACACACAACCCTGAAGAAAACAGAAAGCTAAGCAACCCCCGCAATTGCTATGAATAGAAAATCATGCTAAAGTTACCCACAAAGCCAATCTAGGGCATTAAAAAGTATCACTAAGAATATTGTAATTGTCTTGATAACAAATGCTGTTCAACAGTGGTTGCACATGACTATACTTTTAAGACAAAAACCACACTACCATATAAAAAATAACTTCAATGAAAGCATTTGCATTTATTTTTTGCTTATACTTCTAAAATTTCCTCATCCAATTATTTCCAACTGGGCCTGACATTTCAGTCCAAGGGCTAGTTCCATTATAGATAAGTCTACAGGTATTGATTTGAGCATTTCCTACCCCCAACCAGAAACAAGCATCTGTAAAGGACAAAGTTTTCAAATCCATTGTCATGTGGCAAAAGTGAAATGACAACAGAGAATAATGCAGATCAGATGAAAGCACAGGAACCATTTAAGCTCTACTCAGAGCTTTATTCATAGCTCTGGAGGTCACCTTTGCTAGGGCGATCATTAATAAGCAGAGCATTTTGCAAGGATTAACACCCACTAAACCTTCACATTTATTCTAGAGACTGAGATCAATGTGGTACTTTAACACAAGGACTAACGACATCCCTGAGAGGCTTCTTTCCCTCTCTCATCCCCTTTGTGGTGGGTAGAACCCCAAGAGTTCAGAGGGCTTGTTTCCTAGTTTATCCCTGTGTATGAGTGCTCCTGTGTATATGTAGCTGGAAACTGACTACTTTTGTTATCAAAACATTACCAAATGCAGAGTCTATGATTGTCCATAACTCTGCTCAGTCACTATAAAATGGAGACCTAAATAAATCAGATGAAATAGACAAACATTGATATTCAGACAGAGGAAAGAGTTTTGTGGAATACAAACAAGGGCTGAAGTAACCTAATTCTGGTTCTTCAATGGATCTAGTGTGAAAAGACCAATAAACTCAATATTTTTAATTGTGTCTTTTACACTTAGGAGAAAAAAAGCAAAATGTTCAAACATATTATGCTAAACCTGCAGATCCCTTCCAGTTGTGTTGCACCCTTGAGTGTCCCACCTCCTCCCCCTCACTAAAACAGAATCTACAAAGACTACAATATAGAATCAGTGTTTCTTCTAAGCTGTATTTCTTATAAATTATATCAGTTTTTCTGCATTATCATTCTTCCACATAACTCTCAGTGCCAAAACATACAGAGATAAACATGCTATTGAGACTTTGTGCTCTCTCCAGTTGCATGGCAAGAGCATAATAAAGATTCTTAAAATAATAAAAAAACCTCTTTAAACAAAAAAATTTAAAAAGTGAACATTGCTTCTGAGGCAAACCCCTTTCCTCTTTCCAGAAGACTGCAAAAACAATTCCATAAGGTCACATGCATACTAGTATTTCTTTGAGATGTGGAGCTTCTCTTCAGTCCAGGTCTATGAGCTGATGAGTCATCTAAAGACATTTCCCATTGAATAATTACTCATCTCATTGAGCCAAAATCAAGCCATGATGTATGGAAACAGTAATAAGGCAACGACCTTAATTATTGTTCTCTAGTAACTCGTATCTTCATTGCAGGAGCAATTGTACCATCTCTCTTCCTTACCCATGAGTTATCAAAAATTTGGGTGCTTGGTTTTGTCTGGGTTTTCTTAGCTGTTACTCAGCTGAAGGAAAGCAACACTCCTCCAGCAGCAGACTTTTTGGGAACTCAGGGGTACAAAACTCCATTTTTCTATGTGATTTCAAGACCACCTTTATGCAAGACCAGATCATTCCCCAATGCCTGCATTATGCACTGTTCAACTATGCAGCTTGTCCAGTGGCTCAATTAATGCCATAGTACATTTTAATTTTTACCATAATGCAAGCAAATTATTATGAATTACTACTCTCAGGTTTCCATTATCCATGTTTGCCAATGTCTGCCTCTGACAAGACTTTCAGGAATATCATAAGAAAAAGGTGGTATAACTGCGTGTATTTGAAATTACATAGATTACTTCTGTATTAAAAAAATTGCAAGGGTACATTCATCTAGCATTTAGTTTGCAATTATTGTGCATTGCAATTTCTATCTAACAGGACTGAGGGGGAAACTAAGCAAACAATTTGGAAAGTAATTACCGGCTGGCAGCACACAAGTGTTGTGAAGTTTTACAAAAGCAGTGAGCAGTAGCTTTAGTAGGGACTTTCTCCAGCATCACACAGAATGCTTGTAGTAAGGCCACTTGTATCCAAACCTATTTAGTTAGTAAGTCAGGCCTAGGAATTTTGCCTCTGGAATGATTACTGGATAAGCCTTGCAAAATTCACTTTCAATCTTACTTGAGCAGTGCCTACGGATTCATAATGATTGAAGATTTTAGAGTAACCAAAATCCTATGCACAGAGGAAATGTCAAATAGCAATTTAGGTTGCTTAACAGATGAATTTCAAAGCAGCAGGTGGCACTGCCTGAATAAAGTGCCTCGCGGGATGCAATCACATTCCTTTGTTCAAAAGAGTTTCATCTTTGGCCTTAAATTTTGCCTTTGTGATCATAGGGACTAGCTCAAGGACAAGTTGCTGTTTGAGCACAGTGGAAAGAGCCCAGATCATATTAGTCCTTGATCTAATTCACTTTAAAATGTTGCTAAGACATCTTGGATTTATCTACTCTATCTAAAGGAGAGATAGAAAAACTGACACAGCGACAAGAAGTCAGCAGTAAACTGGAAAGCTCTATTTCCCTTTGAAGGCATAGTGACAGCTTTTACAAAAAGATGCATGTATCATTTGAAGACATCTCCAATTTTCACAGGGGAAAGAGAGGAGAAAGCATCTTCCAGACCCTTCCACAGCAGAGTTTTTGCACGAAACACCTTGCCCCAACTCCTGCTAATTCTCTTCTGTCTTCCAGTTTACATTCCGGATTCTATCTGCTGTCTAGACTATAGACTGGATCCTATCTCAGAGTTCTTTTCAGTCTATAACAGTGTCCTGAAAGGTATGCAAGGACTTTGTGTAGTTCATTCTGAGCTAGGGAAACTTTTGGCACTGTATAATCCAGGGCCAACGTTTGGGGTGACCGGAGCCCCATCCTAGCCTGCTGAGTTTGCTCAAGCCTCACCAAAGATTGCTTTACAACAGAGCAGCAAGTACCCATGCTCTAACACTGTCAAAAACCCAAACAAGAATAGCAAGAAGGCTTATTGGTTGGAAACGTTTAAGGGGCTTCTGACTGCTGGAAACACAAGTAGGTTACATATATTAAGTAGGATTTTTTTTATGAATATGGGGGTTTTGTTTGTTTTTAAAACAAAAGCTGATAAGACAGCTTTTTCTGCCGGACAGAATGTGACAATTTCTCAAAAGCAAAATATTTAACAAAGAAATGTCAACAAAATTTTGTTTTGAGAGAAAATTGGGCAAACCCACAACATTTTGATAGCATTTAAATGCCTTATCTTGACCTTTAGGAGCAGTCTGGTTTATATCCAATTTTATCATAACTTTGTGTCATTTCTAAAAGGTATAGGCATAATCTTTAATAGAGTATAATGTAGTTCAGAAAATCTAAATGAGAACTTCACAATTTTTAGTAAAAAAAACCAACTCAGAGGTTCAGAAATTCAAAATTCATACATTTAACTATTTCAGTCTTTCCTGAAAATAAGATCTTGGAATGAATAGTCTACCTTTAGAAGGGACATTTCTAAAATGTTTGTTTCCATTCACAGCTGTAAATGGGAAAGTTTGAACAGCATTTGACTTCCTCTGCAACTGAGAAGTTTCATTCCCAGACAGTCTTGATAGACAACTTATGTAAAACCAAAATCATTTATTTTGACATAGAAAAGATTAGATTTTTAATAAACTTTTAAAATTGGTGATGAGAAGCTTGACTTAATCTATTGTAAGCAACTCTGTCTATTTACTCTTGATACAACTTAGAAAAAGCACTGACATTATTTAAAAGAAAATTTTAATGAGGAAATACCTAAAATTCAGTTTCAAGTTTTATTCCTAGTTAAAAGTAGAACTGCTAATTATAATGCCTGTCTACTTTAGAAGGTGCTTCAAGGCTTAATTAATTGTCAGTAAAGCTCATTTGAGAAGGTCACACAATGAAAGTCTAAAATTGTTTATGTTAATAAGGAGAATGGCTATAAAAGCTCTGAAATGGGAGCGGAGCACTCACCATACCAGCCCCATAGGGCTTGCATAAGATACTTGACACTTCTATGCACATCCCCTAAGTTCCCATAGTCCAGTTGTCCCCATTTTACAAATTAAAATTAGACCTGAAGCTGAGGTGCTTCCACAGTCATAAGAAGTCCTCCAAGGAGGTTGGGTTGAACACAGATCACTTAAATCAGGTCCAACAAAACATCTTCCTCTGCAGATGATCAATAGAAATCTCCTCCTCTTCTCTCCTCTTAGAAAGGACAACATCTTTGCCTTCTCTCCTGCTACTGCTTCTTCATCTTTCTTCAAAGGTATCTTAACAGCCACCTCAAGTAAAAGCAATCTTACTGTTGTAACTCAGCAATGCCTTTTTATGGGCTGGCAACGAGCACAGTCACACCACAATGAGCCACTGCACCTCGACACATCCAAACCACATCAGGGGAGGGAGGAAGCAGTCCAAAATGACTCGTACTGTGGCAGAGCCAGAGGAGACAACACTTAACTCCTGGTGTAAGTTCTCCATAGTCAGAGACTATGCTGGAAACCAAAGGGATTCATAAATGCACTCCTAGTTTATAGGTGGTGAAAATTCAAACTAAAAAATATACAGACTCCTCCTCTTTTGCTGATTGAATTATTGTTTTGGTCTACTCAAGGCATCTGCATGCCACTGTTTTTTCCCGCCACCTGACCTCTCCACTTGCCATTACACAGACAGGCAATTAATCCCATTACAAACAAATGGATTTACACCAAGATTACATTAAAATGTTGTGAAGCAATGCCTGGGACACAGCTGCACTTTTCTTGACAGAAACATTCTGAAAACTGCTGTTTCCACTTCCACTGCCTGTGAATGCAAATAACTTCTGCTTACTAAAGGAAAGGCATTCCCCTGTCTGAGCTTTGCATTCGATCTCTGCTGAAGCAGTCCCAAGAGGAAAAATGTAAATCTAAGAAGGTTTTAAGCTTATGTGTAATCAGGATTTATGTTTGCACTACTGTAGACAAGCAAGTCCCCCTTTTTTAGTTTTGGGGTCTTTTTAAATATGTAAAATATGAAGGGGTAGCTACAAGAGGATGGTCAGCGCTGGGATGTAATCTAAGTGTCAAGTCAAAGCCTGCAAGCTTAATTTTATGGAGCTCAGGAAGCAACTGAGGGACCCACGAGTAAACAAAATGATTCCCATCCCTATTCTAAACCCAGTACCGAGTGCTGACCCAGTTTCCAAGAAGAGAGGTTTCTGATTACCTGACAGAAGCTCATATTTGTACAAAAAGAATAACAAAAGCACATTTAATCTTTCATGCTACTTGTATGACAGCTGCAGTTTTGGTCTCTCAGCTTTCTTGAAGAATGATCACACAGAGCTATTTTTCACACATTCAGGATTTCCAGACAGGAATATGTATATTGTAGTAGCTGTTTATCTGATTCAAGCACTAATTGTGTGGGTACTAACACGAATGCAACAGGAAAGCAGTGTATTTCACGGTTAACACCAGTGAAGAGACGCGATGCTCAGTGGATAAAAGGCTTGTAGTCCCAGCTGGGAAAATAGTTCCATTATCTCCCAGCTGCATAGACCTTCCATACGGCTCCGTTCTGCCTCGATGAACACTGTGGCTTGCTGAGAACTTGAAACAGTTCTGCAGAAAATTGTAAAGATCCTGAGACATTTCACTGTTAAGATCTGTAAGTACAGAATTGTGCTGTCTACTGCAATGTGAATAATGCTGGTTTCGGTGGTGTTGTTTTTTTCCTTCCTTGGTAATTTTTATTAGCATAAGGAGTAAAGAATGAAGACAAGTCACTGCTTGATTTGTGCTATGTGTCTGTAAATGGCTGATGCTCCAAATGTATACATTCTTGGATGAGAAAAACATATATAACAAATTTGTATGCATGTGAGGTCCAAGTCAAACAGAACAGGAAACTGTTAGTAACAGACACCACAGGTGTATTATTTGAGTATATCACAGCTCTGTGTTGCAGTAAAACAGACAACACAGAGGATGACAGTGCTAATTTTGGCACTTTCATATGACTTTCTACAGCATATTAAAAGATGAAGTGGGTAATGAAAGCATAATGTAATTTCTACCAGCTGAAGGTGTAAAAGCAATAAACATAAGTCTTCAGGAAAATTTAAGTAAGTCCTAAAAAGAAAGTTTTCCCTGTTGCTCATTTTAATGACTAAAAAAAAAAAAAAAAAACCCAAAAAACGAAACACATGAACACTTATATTGAACTTTGGGTTTTGCATCCAAAGAGTTGCAAGTTTTAGTTTTGATGTTGTTGTTTATTTACACAGTATGACACAGTTATAAAGAAATTCAGCACTTTATGAAAAGTTTTGGAAGCCCGTGGCTCCAGAAGCAAGCAAATGCTTGGCTACTGCTTTACATTAAATCATATATTCCCACAGTGCTTTTTGGGCGAATACTTCGATTTGGACAGTTGTTGCATGGGTAAAGGGTCTCCTCCAACAGCTTGTGCACAGTTAGGTTCAATTATAACAATTTCCTGCAGCACTTGCATATCTGCATGATTAAACAACGTGCAAACACTCTACAGCTTATTTAAATACGGAGTTGTCCTTTTGTCAACGCTGCAGCCATTTTCATGTAACTATTACAAGTTCAAAATCAGACTATTTGCTTCTCTGAAGTAGCATTTCCTCCTCCCCTCCTTTTATTTTCTCCACCCCCAAAGAGAGGGGAATTGTCAAACTACTCCTTCCACAGCCAGTACTTGGAAAGTTCTGCAAGTTCAGAAAGTTTTTGGTGTGTGCAAGTAAACCCTACACTGTTTGTAATTCCAGTCACCACTGCAAATAACCCATCTTCATCAGCCAGATTTGGTGCTCCAGAGGCACTATGTCAGTGTTTCACATTCCACAAGTCTCTGCTTCAGAGGTTTTATGACACTAAAAAGTCCCAAATCAGTACCTAGATGAAGTTAGCATATACCACATATCACATTTTATTGTGCAGAAAAGAAAAATAAAACACACCAATGTATGCAGCTATAGTTTTCAAAGGCTGGTGAGGTACTGATCACCCTATATTAGAAGTGTTATCTTCATGCTGAGGATAAAATTATCCATAATATATAACAACTTAAGTGCTTTAAATCAAATAAGAGACATGTCTCTCTTCCTTTTCTTCAAGCTTTATGATCAGTATTAAAAAGGTTTGTGGTGCATAATAAGCTAACCTAAAATTAATTTCTTGCCGTTGAAGCAAATATTTCCATCACAGAAAAAGGTGCCAGCATCCTCAAGGGGACTTGAAACACAAAGTTGTGTGTTTGTATTTTGCATGAAGCACTATTTGTATTTGAACAGAAGAGTTTCATTAGAAGGATGTTTGTCTCTATCTCGTGAGAATATGAAAATATATCAGCTCTTCAAAAAGGCATTCAGATTTTTCTTTTCCTCCAGAAATTGTATTAGCTGCGTGTTACTACAAGACAACATTCCTTTTGCCTAAAATTATGACTGAGTTTATTCCACAGACCACCTTCTGCTAATCCCTGCCCAGAGATCAGCTAGATGTTACTAACCCTCCTGGCACAGGGCTTGTTCAGGGAGACCAAGACACAAAAACCATCTTAATTCTGCCCTGCTTGCCCAGTCTCCTGCCCTGCCCCTGGGTGCAGCCAAGCCCTTCCAACCTCTGTGAAGGAGCAGACTTGTAGGGAATGCTTTTACAGAAGATCAACATCAGAAAGTCTGTCCCAGGAAGTCCTCTACTGCTTCTTACTAAAGGCTGCACCCAAAGCTGATTATAGCTATGTGTACAGGCAAATTTATAGCCTAATCTTCTAGGCAATCTCTCTTTGAGAAGTGAAGACACAAGGAACTTCAGGCACAGTTTCACAATGACAACTACCTGTTCTAGAGGTTATCGTCTCTGGCACACTAAAAAAACCTACTAGTACTTAGATGATCAAGTGACCTTATTTCTATTTACAAACTAGCAGACTCCTTCAGATTTCTTTTGTTCACACAAACTCTTTCTGCAAGCACAGAATATTCAAGAAAAAGCACCACACCATTACAAAGAGAACCAAGTATCTTTGAGTAGTTAAGTCATGGAAAATAAAAATAACCCTTCACAAAATAGATCAGGACATTGCACATGCAGCTCTCCAGCTTCTGAGAAAACAACCACACACAACTAGCTTGAGACAAAGCACTAGACATATGGAAGACCCTACCTTAATGCTGGGAGGCTGCTAAAGGGACCAGGTCAGCCTAGAGCAAAACACTAGCAAGATGGTTTTGCACAAGGACATTCACAGATACTCGTACACATCAATTTCAAAAATTCTAGGATCTCCAGACTGAGGCAGAGAAGAAAAGCCTGAGTTTTACCATACCTTTTTGCTCTCAGCTCCATCTCCTCTTCTCCAAGCAGCTCCCAGTAGACTTCCACCCAGCTGCAACAGCCCTGGCTCTGCTTAGTAGCTCAGATGCAACCAGTTAGCACATTCTTCTGCTTTTAAGCCTGAGGGCAAAAGGTGTTTCCACCCATTTGCCAGGAACTGTGAAGATAATTGCCCCATCTTAGACAAAGACATAATTAAAAACTCTAAACTGTTTACTCAATTTTCAGTAATTTGCATTACAAAACTGCTTTTTGGATGTTTTTTGTTTTCTGTAGGAAATGTTTTACTATGGTCTCGCTAGCTCTGTGACTTCACTGCTGAGTTAACTCCGAGCCCAAGCCCAAGCCTAAAGCGAGGCTGTCCCTATACCAGTCTCTTGCCTGTAGTTATTGTTGTCTCCAAGCACTTGCCCAAGTGAGTGTTTTGGCATAGCTGGATGCTGACATCTTCTAAGATTTGTTCCCAGACAATTTGGTCAGCTCCTGAAATTGTGGAATGGGCACAATGGAAGAAACACCTGTCTTAAAACTATGTCCTCTGAGCTCTCCCCATTGAGCCGGCAGCTTCCAGCCTGGCTCACTCCACACTTTCCTCCTTCCTCACCAAGATACAGCCCAAGAGGTAGTGGGACATGACCTGCCCTGAGTCGCCTGACAACAGAAAAGGGCAAAACAGTGAAACACTGGTGCACACAGAAAGGGATAACTCTCCTACTTGTACACGACTGTATGTCCATGAGTACAGCAGTCTCCATGCTCTATTTGAGGACAGGAGACAGATAATGTCTCTTTTGTATTGCTAGCAGCAGCTGTGCGGCATTTAGTCAGGTTATATGTTATTAGCACATTTCCTGGTTTTCTTTTTTTTTCCTTTTTTTTTCCCCTCTGTGACTTGGTATTACAAACCTCGTATATTATTATCCCTTGGGATGACACACTGATTTGGTCAACCTGTTTTCAGGACAGCGGAGGAGCATGGCTTTGTCCACACTAAGGATGTTCTCTAGCCATGGCACCTTGCTTACCACAGCCAGTCTCTGTGGGCTGTCACCACTCATGCTTACCCTCTTGTCAGCATCCAAAGGGGTCTCAGGATGATCCCATCTCAGGAGAGAATGAGAGGGGTTGACTGGCAGTCGGTATAACTGAGTATCCAGGTAGCCACGTATACTCTGCGGGGCTCTAATGGGTGGTCTTTGTGCTTTGGGTTTTCTGCAGGAGAAAAAACTCCACAGCATGCAGTGCTCAGGAGAATGACTGGGAGCAGGATGGGGAGGAGGCAGTGGGAGAGAAGAGCAATTTCCCTCACTTAGACCCTCTAATATGTTTCTAGCCTATAAAGACAAGAAGAAATGGATAAAGACGGTCAGAAAGGCAGTTTGTTTTATTAAAATTTGTGACAGCATTTGCTGTAATGCTCTTGTTAGAAGAAATGGAAAGCAGCAGAAAGATGAAAGAAAGTGTTATGTCCTTGCTCTTTACACAACATAATAATATGGGAACTAATATAATTGGCTTCCAAATAACTGTTTTTATTAGCTGTATACAAACACAAGTGACCCAGCTGCCCAGGTGCACAATAACCCTCTCTGGGATCTGATCACGGCTCTCACCAGAGGCATCTCAAACAAATAAAAAAGGTGCTTCCTAATTTTTCTAAACTAAGTACTGACTTTTCTTCAGGACACTCTGATGTGATTACCAATAGGAGCCATTTTATATATAAGATTACTCAGAAAAAATATGAGAATTGGTAATGAATTAAGCTCTCCTGTGGCTGTAACCGAAGCATGAGGATCCCAAGTCCCTATCTATGTTAGTGCCTGCAAGGGGTCTCTGCTTAAATTTGTGCCATGGGCTGGCTGGAAAACAAGGATCCTCTGCTATTAAAAGTGGAATAATATTATTAATTCTCATTCCAGCATGGAAGGGGCTGTAGTAGCCTGTCTCAGAGGAGCTGGTGGTCTGGACATTAGTGGTATCATCTTACGTCTGCAATCTGCTGCTCTGGATGGGGTAGATTACCCACTGCTCTTCTTGCTGAACCTGTCTCATGAGGACTTTTCCAGGGTCGAAATGATTAAAATCTGGGGTAGGTCTGCCCACAGCAGCCAGCAATCTGAGTTTAGGACACTCTCCAGGGGTACAGGAGTTCACTGTTTAGGTAGAGCAGAAATTTCATCATCTCTTGTCACGTTGTGCCTAAACTCCTGGCTATTCTGGAACCTCAGTCCAGCAGTTTTGCCATACATTTGAGAAATCTTCCCACAGAAAATTCTGTCAGTGCTGGTGTAGTTCTGGAGAGGTTGGGTTTTGATGAAACAACATCTTGCCGAGTACCGAGTGTGAGAGCTGTTGGTATCACACCGCACTATGGACCATGTGTGTTCACCTTTTCACAGTGCTCAAACTCCACTGCTGATAGACTTGGGGAGAGGATTTTAGAAGGTTAATGAGGAAAATACTCTCTATTCTGGGCAAAGGACATTCTAGGCTGTGTTGTCAGCAAGTGTGAGAAGACAACTACCTTTCACCAGCATCTTTTCTATTTCACAACCTGTGATTAACATTGAAAATACAGAAGGTGTCTGGGCTGAACCTCTGCACCGAGTTTCCTACAGTAGAATGAATTTTCCGATGTTCAGTGATTATTTGCCCTTCAAACACATCTTTTGCTTTTGTGAATTTTAGGCTTCTTCCTGACCGAGTATCTTGTCCACTGTGAAATGGGTCCACCAAAAATAGGTCTGGCTGCACCACAGAATACTTGTCACTGTTTCTGAAAACCTGGTGCACTGTACACTTTACCAGTTCAAACCCATTTCTCTAAGACATTCCCTTTCTAGTGGTGCATACGCTGAGTTTGGCACATACAGCATGAAGTGGTATCTTTGGTGGGAGAAACAAGGATTAAAAGCACTGAAGTTTCTGCAAACTTCATCTCTCCAAGCAGTTTCTGATAATCCTACCATGAAATTACAAAAACAGCAGGACCAGAGCAAACCTCACTATAAATTGTGCTTTATCCAGTTGTAAAGGAATCCAGCTAAAATGTAGATTTTTATCACCTAAATTAGACAGCTGTGCCACACAGACTATCCAACATTCCCACTCCTCATCTGAAAACTCTCAGTTATCTTGGCAGACAGAGTTTGGGTTTGTCTGCAGTGACCTGTGCTCTGACCCAGAGTATTACAGCTTCCAAGGAGTCCGTCCTTGAGCCAAGTAAAGAAAACCAAACATCTTATTTACGCTGTGGGAGTGTTCTCCTCAGAGAAGGCACATGCAGTTTGGAGATCCACGCTGCGCATCCAAGCTGATCTCCGGTGCAGCTGCTAAACATCCTTCATGCCTCAGTTGCGCTTCCCTGGCATGTCTGGTAGCAGCCACTATTACAACAACTACTTCTAATGCTTGCTTTAGAGTCAGACAAGCCCTGGATGGTGACTGCTGTGTACTATGTTGTTTTACATGTTGTACTGTAGCTCGTCCCTGGTACTGCAGCTCTCCTCGAACTGATGACATTCTGCTAATTTCCTTAATTCAGGCACTTAGCCCAAAATGGGTTTGTTTTTCTTAGGCTGATAGTAGCAGGGAAGCTCTGCTGTCGCCGGCAGATCTGAGGAAATTTCTCTCCCAGAAATTGTTTTGTCTTCTGATTTAACAAGAGCACTTAGGCTGCACAGCAGGTTAGAGGTTTTACCCCTATTACAGTTATTTAAACTGCCACCTTTTTCTCAGCACTGACATCATTAGTTATGACATATTGCTGAAGCCTTCCCACAGAGGTGACCCAGTCCTTTCTGGAGCTATCATACAAAGCTAAAAGCCATATATATTTTTAACTCTCTCCTTTCCAGTATTATTCCCTCTGAAGCCACTGGAGGTGCAGGTCTAATTTCACTGCCCTAAACCCACGCTGGTCCCTCTATTCCATCACATCCATGAGTTAGGCCTGAATTTTCAGTCCTGTCTCACTTTTCCCACCCAAAGATCTATACGAAATATCTATATTTGCTAACTATACAACTGTGTAATGCCCAGCCAGCTGTATAGGCATCTGTTTGGTCCGGGCATAGCCACAGAGGAAAGACTTGTCAGAGGGAGATTCTTCTACTTACAAGGAAAATCTTCATTTCCTGCACAGCTGAACCAGGAACAATTATTTATGCATGTCTTTGCAAAACCTGACACAAAAAGTAAAAAAAAAAAGAAGAGACTCTTTCTTCAAGGAGAGAATTCTTGTAGGACTAAATGTACTATAAATATTTACTGTCATTGCTGCTTACATACCAAAAACCTCTGACCAAGACAAAGTCAGGCTGGTACTTGTGCAAAGATTCCCCATGAAACACCCCTGTCCCAGGCAGGAGGCGTGGTATGATGGCAAACAGAGCTATGGTGGGAAATGAAGGTATGATGAGAAGAGCACCTTTCTCAAGTGTGGCTGCCTGAGAATCAGATAACAGAGCTGTGACTGAGTTCATAGTGTATCCTCAGCATACTCTTGCTTTCCACTGTTCACTGAAGGCTCTTGGCTCCAGCAGCTGTCACATAAGCTTTTCTTTTCCATGTTTCCTGGGGGGCAGCTGAGCAGAGGGCTACAGGTTTATTGCACCATTTGGCCAGATCTCCCTGTGGGTTTCTGTCTGTTAATAGGATCATTCACCCCCTGTGCTGCTACCATGCCCCAAACTCCAGTCTGTGCTGTGGGGATCATCCTTGCCACAGTGGCAGGGATGCTTCATGCCCTACTGCTGCACCTCTCCATTTTCGTCTCCATCTGAGACATCACCTTGTCTTTTAGTAGCCGCCTGAAGCAAAGGAGAATCCGGGCTTATGAACCCACACACAATTGCTGCAGTTTCAGTCAGGAATAAACTGCTCTTAACCTAAATACTCCTCTGAGGACACTGAGCTTGGGGGAAGAAACATAACTGTGTTGTATCTAGTGCGAGCAGGAATAAGTAAGCACAGTATATACTAGATAACTCTAGGAAGATGTTGGGAAAGCAGTTGGAAAGAGAAGGGAGGGAAGGAAGAACAACGGTGAATGCAGCTGAACAATAATGGCCTCTCTATATTGTAGTAAATGCGATGTTTTCAGATAAAATATATACTACTGCAGCCATGAAGACTATAAAGGCAAAAAGGAAAAGCTTGGTCTAAAGGCAGTCCATGGCATAATACCTCAAGGAATAAGGAAACTCTAGCATGCTAAAACCCTCCTCCATAGCTGTGGGGGGCTGTAGTGCGTTCTGGGACCACTGCAGTGGGTGTTCCTCCCCACCGTTCAGCAGCACCTACAGAAAATAATGGATAATCTATATGATGAATTAAAGAGTGGTAAAAATGATAGAACAGATTAAAGTGGGCAAAGCGCATTAGTGCAAGAAGCAGCACCGGGGATACATTTTGCTCATTTAAATTTGGCATAAAACGGGTGCACTGTGAGCTGATGTCGAGTCCACTGTTAAATCTGCAGGAAAAATATTCTGCATTTTAATGTAAAAGGCTCACTTAGGTGAGCTAGGATCTACCACTAAATCTTAAAGAGTATTTGATACCTAGAGACTTCAGGGAAGGCTATCAGTATTTTGGGATGCTCTGAGGAAGGCTCTGGGGAGTGCCATTTGGTATTACTCTGTACTTGAGGTATTTCAGCATTAATTGCACTGCGTTACTGAAGGATTACTAGTTTTAAAGTTAATCTTATTGACGGTGTTGAATAATGGATGATATTAAACTTTGGGTTAGGGAGAGGATTGATTTGGAAGATATAGGCAAGAGATAGCCAAAATCAAACTTCTGTCAAAGAAGGGTAGAATAAAAGTTATGTATGAAGTGTAAGAACTTACAAAAAATACCTCACTCACTGATCCAGGGTAAAATATAAATGACTAACCATGTCACGATTTTACCTCTTTGTCTGGCTGACTTTCTCAGCAAGATTGATTCAAAATCCATGTAAGCCCTGAAAAGAATTAACAGGAAACCACTTTGTTTGACAATGCTGAGGAGATCGTTGAAGCAGCCAGAGCAACCACCAGCAATACCCAAATCTAAAGCCCAAGCCCTGACTAGCCAGGGGGCTCTGTTAAGAGCAGTGAAGTATGAGTAAGCCATGCAAAACTCTCACCCACATATTCATAAGCAGTATTCTGACAGAAAAAACCCTGAGTTAGGAATCGTTCATGAGATACACTAAAGCTGAATCACAGGTATCAGTGACTGGTGATTTTCTGAACTGTTCTGCAGAAGGTTGTATCATAAAATGTTGCAAACTTTGTTGTTTGTAAACAGGACAAAATCAAACATGAAACAGTGGTATATATCATGAATGGCTGGGTGATGTCTGTGACCTTTGAAAGAGTTAAACGTAGTAAGGAAATCTAAGTAACACTGAAGTAAAACCAGATGAGATCCTTTTTATTAAATTTACCTTGTGGGAGCTCCCATTTAAAAACCATAGTGGAGAAATCAGGAACTTGAAAATAGAAAAATTATTAAGAAAATACAGCAGAAAAAGCACACTAAAACCATGTCTTTAATCTCAATTCCATATCTTTTTCCTGTGCAGCACCCTAGAAAATGACCTGAATCTGGGGCTATGGGAGAAAGGGGCACTTCAAGGCTGTGCCCTTCCCGTGTGCCTCTTCTCTTCCTGTGAGGGTCAAAGCTCCTCTACATGGACTGTAAATGTACAGCTTGCTTTTACTGTAAGAAGTGTCCAATTTCCTTCCTAGAACTGACCCTGTCACCAGCAGTGTGTGCGATTTCTTTTTCAACCAAGTGGCTAAAGCCAGTATTCAACTGAATGTGGGATGGGGTGTTAAGGACAGAGTATAAATGGTGTTCATAAGTTTAACCCAAATCCCTGTGGGCTTATTAGGGCAGTAGCATCATGTGAGACCATCCTGAGGCCATCTCTTGCAACTTTTTGTTGACTGTCCATTGCCTGCATAGGTAGCATTAGCAGCACTGGGTATAGCAGTCAAGGGAGCAGCAAAATGTACACTATCACAGGAAAAACAGCCACGTCACTCACTTCAAATGGCAGAGGGACTTGAATGTGGAGTACTACAGGCAATCTGAGAACTGACCTGAGCAAGGCCACTTAGTGTGTGCTGCCTGCTATCCTCATGCATTGATTCAGAATCAGGGTATTTTTCATTCTCTTGTGCATGGTCAACAACCACAGCTTTAAATGTATTTTTAACTGTATTTCTATTATGTTTATACATATTTTAATGGCCTCTTTTTATGCATTAAGCTTAATGCCTGTATTACCAATGCATTTCCTGTCATACCATTTATACCATCTCATTTATTCTGAACAATACAACAGCCCATATTATAATTCATCAGAATCAGATGCTGATTATTGAAGTGGGTAATTGCACAGGCTGTGGCCGGGTGATCAGCTCTGGGCAAAGCATAGTCCAACAGACAGGATCAAATACACTTGATGTGTTTTCAGTGAAGGTATTTGCCGTTGATAGGTTGCATTCTAACAAGCAATGTAAATCACTGGAATATGGCTTGTAAAATATTGGTGCTGTGGCCTCATCTGTCATTAGGTGTGTAAAATAATACCGATCCACATGGACAGCTACTATTACTCTCTTCTGGATAGAAAAATGCTAATTAATGCCATTAATAACAGACTTGTTTATGCTTCACCTCCCTGCTTTAAGGATCAGTATTTTTAACTGTGTCTTTAGAGAACGTATACACCTGGAGTCCTTCTGCTTCATATATCTGAAGTCCTTCTACTTTAAGGATATAGATATCTGAAAATTCAGCCAAATACAAAACATTACGTTGAATACAATTAGTGGTCTTTCTCTGGATGAAGCCTTCCTGCCATGTATTCTTTTACCCATATCATCATCCTGATGAAAAAAAAAGACAAACAAAAACCAAATAAAACTAAAAAAACCCATGATATCTCTACCCAGTCTGGTAAATATCTCTATAGGTCAGGAGAAAGCACAGAAAAAGGCCAGTCCTTGAATAGGTCATTTTTGAGGATATGTCATGAAACTAGTGCGACTTCTGAGGTATTTATATAATTCCTGTACCATGAGGTTTTTTATAGGGCAGGGAAAGTCACTGGGTAATATCTCAGCATCCTTGCCAGTTTTATTTCTGAGGTTGCAATGATACACCTTGTATTTTTTGTCTGTAACTTTCACTTCGTAATTATCCATGTGTATCTAGTTGCTCTGAAGGTCTAGAGTCTCAGTTGTTGGTCACCTTTGGAAATTGGTGAAGCAGTCTGTATCCATAAGAAAAATTTCTGTTCCTATCAGTTATCAGGTAAAAATCATAGCCACCTTGTTGCTTCTTGGTTTTCATTGAGCAACGAAAATTATTTGGTTTAAAATGCTGTCTCTGGTATCCGCTCCTGTGGCCTATGGAGTGTAAATGGTCAAGTGAAGTCAGATTTGCAGCCTAACCATAAATCACATTGACTTTCTCTTCCACAAAACTGTGTGTTTCAGAAAGCAGATGATTGTGCAAAATGAACAGCACAAACTGTTGATTTTTCACCCACAGTTCCAGGCAGTGCTATCACTCACACAAACAGTAAACCGCTAACATCTCACAGTGGAAATGTGGCAACGGGAGCTTTACAGAATCATCTTGCAATTATAGCCGGGTGTCAGGAGCTGTTTCCTGGCTTTGTGGTGAACCTCAGTGCTAAGCAGCTCACTGGAGCTGATTTGCAAGGTTTTCAACAGTCATTCACAGGGAAGGGGCAAAGTGAACTCTAGGCTATTCCCAGGAATTTAATTGCATTGTTCAGAGATGTTTCTGATGGCTGCAGTTTAAAAAAAAAACCCGTAATGGAGATTTCTATTTTCCTTTTATTTCAGCCTCTTGGAGAAACAGTAATGCTTTGCTTTTGGGTAAAATTCTAATCAATGCAAACCTCATAAGACAATAAAATTTTATAGATTGTTACCCAGTATGTAATTCGTTATACAATATCTATGTGACTTCTGTTTATTGAGACATAAAGACTTTACTTTTTTAAAGGCAGATTTTATGTGACAACAGCATAAGAAGGAATAACCTTTCACACCATATTTACCATAAACTAAATTACCCTTAACCTAAATCATTTATCATGCAGTGGCAGCCTAATGAGACCAAAATAAACAGAAACAAACTGCCTGAAATTTTCTTGAAGGGACAAATTATATTTCTATCAGCACAGTCTTTTGCTTTTAGCTTCACATTTTAGTCACATGGAATTTACAGTGGATTACATCAGATGCTTTGAAAAACAACCAGAGAAAACTTATGAAGCTATAAACCTATTGAAAGGGACTTTTTCACCCTTGAATCCTATATTACAGGGTGTGAGGGTAAAGAGATGTTATAGGGTAGTTGCATACTTTATTTCCTGGTGTAACTTTCTGCTGGATGTGACTAACACAAGGAAGGGAAGGCAGCCTTCGTTCTCCAGCACATCTAAACAGCAGCCTGAGGGGTATTCAAAGACAGGTCATGATGGCTTTTGTGATTTGGATCCAGAGGGTTGGTAAACCTTTCAGAAAGAAGCATACCTATCATACTTGTGAAGTACACTGTAACGTATTGCACTTACTTACTACTAAGGGTTTTTTTTCCTGTATAACGTTTCTTTGTACAACACACACTGGCCTGTACACAACGTTCTTTTTTGCCAGTGTAGTTTCAAAGAAAGCAATAATTTGGAGTAAATGCAACTTTTTCTTTTTTTTAAAGCCAGATACACAAGCCTAAAAGAAGCTTTTTCTCAGTAGTTCCTAATGAAGTATGAGTACACTGACCTACAGATACACACAGAGAGTATAAGCCCATTTACTGCAACATGTGATTGTATCATAAGCTAAGTCAAGATCCAAATCTTTAGAAAGCTGATCCAAATCTTACTGAAGGCAGTGGGGTATGTTTCCCTGGCTTTCTTAAGGCTGAATCAGACCTTGTATGCTGCTTATTAGCAACATTAATTACTGCATGATTTACCCTCCACATAATGTAATTGAGGTTGATATATTCTGATGTGTACAGAAATTGAAATACGTGTTGATGATCTTGCACACTGATGAAGACTGATTTGCTTGTTAAGGAAATAAAAGCTAAAGACAGCGGATTCCTTCAGACCTGATACTTGCTATTTCCCCTGACTGGTGATAGATTTTTCAAAGAGGAGCAGACCAAGAGAGGAATATGATCAATCTATTTCTTGCTCATAGCCTAGAACTCATGAAAAATTTGATTTGTGTGACTATGTAGTAACAACATTGTTTTATATGTCAAGAAAAAAATAAATAGTCCATTATTTAGATCACTACCAGTAAATGGATGTTTTCAAGACTGAAATGCAGGTCCATCATCTCTATTCAATCTCCTAAACTCTTCCTGAACATGCTAGAGAAAGTCCTGGAGTGCAAGAGGGGCTGAGTCAACAATCAGAGTGACATGCAGTGTAACATCAGTAGAAGTTATTAGTGCCTGCATGCAATTTATGAGTGCAATCAAACATGTGGATGTCAAGAAGTTGGGGAAGAGCTGCAGTATCCCAGGAAACAATCTGCATTATTAAGAACATAACTCTGGTGAAAGTATGATTAGCATACAAAACTGCAGACACTTCACTTCAAGATCCTCCTCAATGTCTCTTCTTCAAAACAGGAAGCACATTTAAGCCCATTAGAGACTGAACTCTATTTTGAGGGTTTACAAATGCAAGTCAAAGGAAATGTGTAGAAACTTCTTGATAGAGCAGCTTTGCAGGTACGCGAAACTGAAAATGATACTTATACAGTAATTTTTCTACAGTCCTTGGGATAGGTTTGATGCTCCTGGAAAAACATCAGACTGGGATTCTTCTGGTTCATTCAGACTATGCAGTTCTATACATTTATGCATAGCTTTGAATGGCAAAGATACAACTAACTCCAAAGGTAGACTGTTACTGGTATCAAAATCACATAACCTTTCTAAGACACCTGGGGAAATCACACGCTTTATTAGTGACTCCAAAAGGCAAAACTTGCTTTTCATAATGGTTAAAGGAATGCTATGGGGATAAGGAAATAACCCCTTTACTATGCAAAGACCCAACAATTGTAAGTTTACAACAAAGAGTTTGATGCAGGTGTGAAACTGGTAAAGTAGGTCCCTTTTATATAATTTTCAAAAAAAGCAAAGACTGCTTCTTGATTTAAAATCCTATAGAACTACATATTATTGTGAGGGCTTGAAAAACTGCATGAGTATTATTTATGCTCAGGTTGGATGATTCTGACATTCAGAAAATTTTGGAGCATTTTCAGTTTTTCCTGTAACTACTACAGTAGACTCATGGAATCATAGAATCAAAGAATGATTTGAGCTGGAAGGGACCTTTCAAGATCATCTAGTTCCAACCCCCCTGCCACAGGCAGGGACACCTTCCACATTAGCATGTGTTTGCAGACATCAGTAATTAGGTTTTGCTTGGCACCTGTCCTTGACTGGGTTGTGAATGTTACTTAGAGATGCTGCAACTCTATTGTATGGATATCGGTATATTCAGCTACCTCTCAAAGAAACCAGTGAAGGGGAGCTGTAAGAAGAGCTGAGCAGTGGCCCTACAGTTTGGGATATTGGACTAAGACAGAGAGAAAATGATCATGCAGTCACCTAAGAGCAGTACAGCAAAGAAGATAAAAATGAGAAACTCTTTCTTTAGAGTCTTATGAATTAATTCATAATAGACCACAGTTTTACTCTGTTCTTCAGCAGCTAAAAAAATAAGTCTCATCTTAGATCCACATGGAGGATTTTGACTGCAGTACTCCATTCTCTTTGCATGACTATGATCCCTCTGAGAAACAAACACACACAATCCCAGCACTATCAACTGAATTTCACAAGTCACATTAGGAGCAATACCTATTCCTCACTGAAAACAAACCTGTGGAGCAGTGGAGATCAGCCATGTAACTCTTGAAAGAAAATTTGGCCTTGAAAATTTCACTTATTCTACCACTACAAAAAAACCCCAAACATGTAATGATTAAGAATGCAGGAACTGTTTAAGAACACCACAGAAACACTTAGAATACAAAATAAAGAACAGGAAAATGAAAAGGGAATTAATAACAGCTAATTATGCAGGTGAATTTTCACCATCTTTAATTGACGCAACAGTAATGTTCAAAACTTCAGGTTTGTTCATTATGGTAATTTCTCTTGTTAATTTGTGAGTGCAGTGCAGCACAGTTTACCTAGATGCTTGGGACCGCGTTACATTGAGAGATGTATATAGTTCCTCAACACCTACTAATATTTTGGGGTACTTACTCAGCAGAATGATTTACATAAGTGCTTTGCAAAATAAGTGCTCCTCAAAATAGCCTTGACTAAGATATTAGTGTGCTTAATTCACTGCTATTTCTTTTTTGTATTAGATTATCTGGCGTTACGCAATTTCCTCCGATTATTCTCTGTGATTCCAACAACGTATTTTGGTGCATAAAGAGATTCTACATGAAAGTGCTGAAGAGAAGGGTACAAAAGAGGTTTTTCAGAGAATTGATGTTACAAGAAAACAGGTGAAAGTCCTATTAGCTTTCAATGTACAGTTTAATAGATGAGAAAACAAAGCGCGCACACACACACCCCAATACCAGTAAAAGGTATTTTAGCAATACCAGTAAAAATCTCTTGCTAAATATTTATATCCAGTCATGGACAGGTTTGATGCAGACAGTTTTCATAGACCTTCATGTTTTAGAATTTTAGAATTGATATATTTTAAATAAGTGCATACATAAATAAGTGCATCCTAAATATTATCTCTCTCCATATTAGAAAACCCTAAGAAAAATCATTATCCTTATGACATATACATGTAAACGCTTTTTCTTTCAAATACCTTTGGTTTTGATTCTTAGCTGGTGTAAATTAGCATTTCTCCATAAACATCAAAGCTATTCCTCCTTACACTACTGGAGTATCCAACCCTATTTACCTGTCAAAACCCGAGAACACCTCCAGAATAGTAAGTTCAAGTTCAAATCTCTTCAGTGTATCCAGGAAGAGAAAATATTCATAAATACTGAATACTATTCAAGCTAACGTTTTCCTTTTCTAATATATTCTGAATATATATAAATTGGCTGCTGCATATCCAGCAGATGCAAATGTATTGACATTTGCATGCGTGACTTTTTTGAATTGCGGTATAATTATCAAGAAATAGAACCAAATTCTAACAAATCATCTGCCATGTGCAAAGCTGAAGTCCAGTAGTAATTAATGTAGTAACATGTATTGTTTCTTTCCATCTCTTTCTTTTACCTGCTTGGTGACACTTGATAAGGTCTGCCTTCTGAATGAGCAAAATGCTCATGCATGAGTCCTAAGAAACAGCATGAATTCAGGAGAAATTCATTAATAAACAAACAAAAATAAATTAGCCTAGAATTGCATCTTAATTTTCAAGAACTTGATACAATCAGTGTAAGTACGGGAACTGACTTTGAAGTGACTTTAAAAGAATTTAGATGTGTCTATGGAATTCTTAGCAAATATAAAGACACATTTAATTGTAGGAAAAAGGAAAATAAATAACACGTTTTAAATGTGCCATATCGTTCTCTGTTATAAAATGAATCTCTAAATTTGTGTTTATATTTAGAACATGTTAACATGTGCTTCTCCCTATGTCCCTAGATATTCGAATAGATAGCTCATAATCAAGTTTTCCTTTTGAATTACCAATTTAAACAGATAAGAAATTTATAAGTTATGCTATGATTTGAAACAAAATCATGTTCTAAAAATTAGAATTGCTTAATGTCTAATGTGTGGCAAGTTGTTAAAGACATGACTATTTGTATTTATTAAGCACTAATAAATCATTTATCTTCAGAGTCTTAATTGAGAGTAGTGGACCTTCTGTTCACCCAGTTCAGACTCTTAAGCAGGGAAGCATCACCGAGTTTTCAGCCACTTGCACTTTCTCATCTCTGGCTTAGCTGGTGCACAGCCTACAACCCTCAGGCATGCCTCACCCTTTGCATGCTCATCCTTGTCTCACAAGTGTGAGGACAAAGTCTTATCAAGCAGCTCTCTGGCACTGCTGCTCCAACTGGGCCATGTGTGGTAGGCAAGGACAGAGCTGAGGGCTCCTTTCTTGTAAAGAGAGACCAAAATATTAGGGATATATAAATACAATAAATACATAAATATAGGGAGATGGCCAATATCAGTAGGCTGGTAGTGGACAAGATGATGTTTTAATAACAGACTTTCATATGAGCTGGCTTTGCCTTGGTTATTAATTTCACTATTGTTGAGTCAGCCCAAGAGCCCTCTGCTCCTCTTTCCTGTAGCACCCAAAACCCTTCTGTAGAAAAGGTACTCAATATGGTGAAGTTGATAGAAACTCTAGCACTTTTCTCCTTGGCTTTTGTTGTAAGGACTTCTTTCTCCCTCTTTTTTCTTCTGCATTCCACCACCATACAAATACATTTTTCAAGCAAAAGAGGTAAATGATTTATATGCCTGTTCTCACCTTCAGATCATCTTGAACTTTGACTAGACATCAAAATAATCTGTTTGCTGCACTGATTGTTCTACTTGTATATATCCACTATCTTAAAATACATAGATTATGCTGAATTAAGTCTAATTTCACCTAGAAACAAACTGATTATTTTCTTTTCCTCATTATCAGAGAGAATCTAAATGTTAGTAATAAACAGAAATAGCATCACCAAGGAGGAAGGCAATGGTAAGGATCATCATTTCACACTGAATCATTTACTTGTTAAACAATAAGCTCTGAAATTAACTTTCTCTCCTGACACACATGCATGCACATATGCATGCAAATAAAATGATTAGAGACTTCATCTTAGGCAAAAATAATGGCTGTGTATGGTTCAGCTAATCTTAAAGTCACCCTGGCATTACAGTCCTGTCTTGCTCCTATTTTTATTATTTAGTACCCAACTTAGTCCCATTGTTAGCTGGTCTAAACTCATCTAACCTATAAGCATTTGTGTCTGTCTAGGCAGGCATAGAACTAGTCCTAGCATTTTTGTTTATTGTTGCACAGCAATGCATGGCTACTATAAAATCTAAATATTTCCTGACAGCTCTCTGGGGAAATCTAAAGTTAATTTATGTTCATGGAACTCTTAATACCTCCTGCCAGACTGAAGACCAGTTGTTAATAACTTTGTGGATTTCCAGGTTCTTAGCTTTGGTTTCACTTTTTGTTTTGTTTGCAAGTATTAACTCTGATCCATGAACTGGCAGAAGTGGCAGGTGGACTCCCCAGTGCCCTTCTGAAGGCATCGCTTCAAGCCCTTGGTTCAAAAGAGCATTTCTCCAACTCTGAAAAACTGAACTGCAGTTTTGCTCAACTGCACATTCACTTTGGAAAGAAAATTTGGTGGTTTGGTGGGTGTCTCTGTGGTCAGTGTGCAAGCACATTGTGTCGGCCACTAGGAATCCCCTTGAGTACTTACCCCATGACTAGTATCCACAAACCCCAGTCTGTATTAGGTCTTTGGTTCACACCCACTTTTCTCATGCCACACAACTGCTATTGCTTCTGCGTGGGTTATATGTTGCCAAAGTAAAGTTGCAGTCTTGGTGGGAGGAGGAGGTAGGTTCTCTTTAGCTTGGAGTTTGATTTTTATAGGACAGTCACTATGTTACCTCCTGTTGTAAGATCCTAGGAACACAAGATTGCTCTTAACAGCAATTAGGAAGTGCAATGTCAGTAAATCAAACATCTCTTTTTCCAGAGAAGGTTTTTTTTCAGGCAGATAAAAAAAGAAGAGGGAATTCAAAGGAACAAAACTAGTGCTAGTGAGTGTCTTGCTGCCTCTCCTACTGGCTGAAACTATTTCAGGTAAGTTTGGATGTCATTTGCAACCCAAAAGGAGTCAGTGTGGACATCTTGTTCCACTGCAGTACTTCAGGGAAGTCTGCTAAAAGTAATTATATACTCCCGGACCTCATAATGCTGGAGAACTTTAAGCTTATCCTTCCTGGGAAGAGACTGTATCACTTGCCCTAGTCAAAAGAAGACTAGAAGCAATACATTAGCAATTTTCAACCACAGAGAGAGAAGAGACTTGAACACTTTTCCCCAAAGTTGAGGAAGTCTTTCCTCTCCCTGCAGCTTCACTGCAGCACCTTCTTGTGCAGCTAAGAGAACATCCTGCTGCTTTTTTTTTTTTCCTGAAAGTGAGTTGCAAGATGAGTTGTTGCCCCGTAAGGGAGTCTGAGAAGCAGACAGGGGACTTGTGATGCACCATGTAATTCAAGTGTCATGTTTAATGTGCCAAGCACATCATTCCTCCTCTTTCTCCTTCAGAAGAGAGGATATGAAAATGAATAGTTTCGTAATCATGGCCATAACAGTATTATTTTTAAGTAGGAGAAGCTGATAGCCAGGTGCTGTGATGATGAGTGACTGGCATCCATGCTGGGTTTGGGAGTCCAACACTTGAAGCTGGCTGGCTGTAACTGGGAGGAATAATAAATGATGAGCAACAGTGAAGTGAGAAAGAGGAAGATCATTTCAGATGTTAAAGCAATAAACCACAAATGAGACTTTATGACGGTAAATATATAATACATCAACAAGCCAGGAACAATAA
>NW_009917931.1:25980-73340 GCF_000696875.1 Nestor notabilis | reverse complement strand
CCTGCTGCATACTGATCAAATGAGATCCTGTGTGCCCTTGAAGGGAAATCCCCTCTGCTGTTAGCTTGACGAATGAGTGCCAGGTAAAGGCATCGGTTGGGTGTCTTTTACTGAGAAGGACAGAGGCTTGTTATTAGGCTTCTGAGAAACAGAGCAGTTCAACCCTGGCTGGAGTAAAAGGTACCAAGTGAGGTGACCTGAGACTGCATCACCTGCGTGCACTGTGATTCCCTCCATGGCCACCAGCTGGAGGTGTAGATGTATAAGAAATGGAGAAGTAAATGCTTTGTTACTAAGGATATTATTTGGCTTGAAAAGAGAGCACTGTAAAGATATCACAATACCTTTCACATGGATTCTAATAAAAAGATTTGGGATATTAAATATGAAGCAAGGAAAAGACTAAAATGAAAACACTGAATAACGGACTTTATGATGGCACAAATTAAAGTGTTCCTGTGATATAGGCTCATATTGAAACAACCTCTGCAAGAGATCTTGAAAGAGATGAAGTCTTCAAGATACCATTGTAAAGGTTTATCAGTAGTTCCTTTATTAACATCCCTATCCTTGAAGAAACCTGCACAGTATCTTTTGATGACATTCTAATTTTGATTCTATTTTACTGAAGAAATGGGAATTTTGCTATTAGCTTCCATTGGAACAGAATAATTCTTTTTTTTTTTATCGTTATTACACCAATAATATTTGGAAGGTTATTTTCTAGAGTTCTTAAGCTTTTACTCATAGGTATGAAGTACATATTAAACTTTTCATCTGTGAAGAATAATGTATGCTCTTCAGTCGTGGTATTTGGGTAATATCTAGACATTTAGCTTTAATGTTTGTGAATATGTTAAAAGAAATGTGATAATTAGTTTATATTGTCGGGTTTGGTAAATTTAACACTTCCAGATATATTCAGAAAATGTATTTCATGATGTATAGAACTGAAAATTGATCTACACTTGCACTTCAGCCAAACCTTTCAAGCCTTTTTATTCAGGCATTTTTATTTCAATGTTTGCTCAGAAGTTGCTGTAGGCTGTTTTGTATGATTAGTAGGCATTCTTCAAGTTGTGGGAAATAATCTATATGATGAAAACATCTAAACTTTAATTCTCATAGAAAATGTTCTCTTCTGCAATTCACAGAAAACTCTGAAAAGTGAAATTTTCATCTTATCAAAACTTACACAAAAGATTTCATAGGATGTTTGACTGTCCATTTCTATATATGTAGAGATTAAATGAGAGCAGCAATGTCTTAGCTAAAGAACATCTAGAGTTTGTGTATTTGGCCCTTGCAGTCCTGTCAGTTATTTGAGCTGGAAAGTCCCATACCAAGATGACTAACTGGAATGACTCAGGAGTATTGAAGTCATAACCCAAGCCCTTATATGAAGCTAGTGTATGGGTGAGGTTGCCGTCATATTGTAGTAGATGTTAACATCTTTCTGCCATGTCTTTAAAGTATTCTGACTATCAGGTTCTACATGAGAATTTGAACTTTTGGCAGTTCTGATAAAGAATAATGCTTCAGCATATACACTGTTATTTAAATGTTAGTAACTGTGATTGTTTCTAGTTTTAGTCTATAAACATTTTGATGGCAGGTGATGCTCCTAGTGCTCTCGTGTTGGTACAGAGGCATGGAAAAGGATGAAGCTAAAAGAGTGAGAGGTCTGTCACCTTTGTCCTGATAAGAAGGAAAAGGCTTAGATGACCTAAGCATTGCATTGGAACTAAGGTAGCATTAAATATTGTTCCTGCCATTGTGAGGAAGGTCATGTCCAGAAGGGGCAATGGCTGGAATATGTGTAAGCCAGCCCAAACTCCCAGTTTTCCTTCCACTGAAAACCCTCGGTGAAAGTTTGGGAATCTTGACTCCATCTGGAGTTAGGCTGTTATTGGGTTACACAGCTGGGCCAAGGACTCAACATATTGTCAAGTCTAGTAACATACATACTATTTTTGCTTTTTCTGTCTTCATACATACTGCATATTATACAGCAGAAGACTCAATCAGCAAAAAAAAGGGAAGCAAAATGAAAACTTGTATATGAGGTTAATTCTTCCAGCATTCCTCAAGGATCTGTGCATCTGCAAATGCAAAGAAATGGCAGGTCAATAGCACATATCCTTTTGGGGAACCACTGTGCATATCACCTACAGAAAATCCTAGGCTTGAATTAACTTTGTCTTCCCTCAGTTGCTGGAAACATGGCAGTCATTGTAAATGCTACTATCACTACTGCAAATCTTTCTTTAAGGTTATCCATTTTGCCCAAGGAAGCTTTTGTGGCTGACATTTTTCTTTTTATCAAACAATATACGATAAATTACTACTCTACTTTGCCTCACTCTACTACTGCCTCGCTTCCTTTTACGAGTTGCAGGCTGCAAATCCATTGGCAAAGGCACCTGTGCATATCTCAGCTACAAATTTGATTTGCCTGAAATCAGAAGTGATAATTTCTGCTAGGAACAGAGAACAGAGCACTGAAACTGAAGCACAACTGCAGTAGGGTATAAGACCTTGTGTTTCTTGGTATCACATTTCAGGATCTTAAAGATAAGGAGCTTACACACTGAAAATGGACACTGACCCTCGCTGCTGCCTCCAGGAATATCAGTGATGAATGAATACTAATGTTCATGGCATATTTCTAAACTACTTAAACTAATACAATTGTGTTTTACATTATATGGGGTAAAATGGGGTTACTAACAATAAAACAGTAATTCACAGAATATTTTAAGAGACACACACAGTGATGTGCCTCACTTAATTAAGCAACAAATGTTTTATACTTGCCTGAATTTGGTCAGTCTTACATATAAATGATGTTCCAAAAGATAATTCTTCATGTGATAGAGATGACAGTAATATTGACTTTGTAACTATATATGTCTTCAATTGACTTGAGCCACAACATGTTTATATACAAAGCCAGGTATGATAAGTGAACACAGAAGCCATGGAAAAAGTGTTATAAAGAGGAATACAATTATTGGGATTCTATTTATAAATTATAATTATAAAATTCAAGGCCTGTGGTTCTGGTAATGGGATAAGCAGTTTACTTGAATGACAATTACCATTCTGGGTAGGGACAACCCGAGTTGGTAGCATGTTTTAGTTTCATCATTTTCCTGAAAGGGATTTATTGATGCATCTGGACTGAAGACAATCCTTGGCACAGCCCAGTGTTGCAGGTGTGAAGACATACCTTGAAGAGCAGTATATCAGCTCTGCAAGGATGTCTTAACTTTTCCCACAAAGAGTAATATCCTTGCTCCATGCATCCTAGAGTGAGAGACTAATAGACCAGCAAGAGTTTATAATGAATAGAAAAGACTTCACCACTTTTCAAATAAAACCGACTTCTGTGCCAGTTTTATCCCACTGCTCCACAATGAGAAATTTGTCTCTATTTAAATGTATCACTGCAAAGAACAGAAATAGCACCATAACTTTGTATGTCAAAAAAAGAGACAATATTTGAGATGATTGAATCAAATTATGGCTTTGTTTGTACTTTGTGTATATACGCAGACTCACATACATATATACATATAAACACACACATATATAAAAAAGCTAATATGCCTACATCTCCTAAGTTACAAGGAAACACTACCAGCAGTGTTGGAGCATGAGCAATGTGAGCGTGTGAAGCCCATGAGACAGCCCTTTCAGTATGATTACTGGCATTGCATACTGTGTAAACCGAAAAAAAAGGAATATCAAAGTACTAGTAAATAAGCTCCAAACGACATGGTTCATATGAGATAACTACATCTTTACTGTGCTTTCCTGAGGCTCGGTTAAGCACGAGGGCTGTGATTGTATTACAACAGTTATATTCATTACGGCTTAAGCAGTTTACTGTTGAAAGACATTTTTATGCTGATTTGTCAACAATGCAACACACTGGGGTTTATATCTTTCAGTCTTTATGTTTGGGTTAAATACAACAAATTCTCTCATTTCCTCTTTCCTACTGAGACAGTTACTTACAGTTGTGAATGCCCACACAAATGTTTGTGCTATTGCATTAAACCAGTGCATCTATTCATAATGTTCTGGTGAAAATGAATTGGTAGCATATTTTAGTTCACTAATACCCTACCAGGGCATTGTAACAGCAATGTTAGTGGGATGCCAGCTGCACATAGAGCGCACTGGGACATTCTGCAGTGCACTGATGGGAGAGGCATGTTTCTATTAATTATTTCTATTGCTGCTGTCTATGAAAATAAAACCATGTGAAAAATAAAATTATTTATAAAATATGGAAATCCTGTTGTGTCTTGTTCCTGACTGTTAGAAGAAGGTGTGAATCCTCAAAGGGATCCTTCATCATGGGAAGATGAGTAAGTTCATCTAATGTAAGGATGGTGGATCCCATGTTTGGCAGCTTTCTCAGACCAAGCCTCTTGCCTTGTCACTAGATGTCACAGGACCACCAGGGTGCCGTTATTATTTAGTAAGCCAGCTATGGCCTTAATATCTGCTCATCTCAAGACTGGTGAATCCATCAAGGACTCATCAGAGACACCAGAGTCCCATCCATTACTCCTCCTATGCCAGTGAAGTGCTTCAAGTTTAAGAAACAAAAGCATCTATAGTGTCACACCCTATAGAAGTCCCAATGTTACCTCAAACACAATGAGCTTTTAGGATTTAGGAAAATGTTTTGGAAACAGAAGATTTAAACCTTCCCCAAAGTCTTTTTGTACTGAATTTGAATTGCAAATAAGCTACAATATTTTCTGTTTCCCTAGGAAAAGTAAACAATAGCAGTCAGGAGTGAAAAACAAATGAAAATATAAGTCCATTTGTGAAAAGGGAAAAATAGAAGTGATCGGTATCAAAAACCTCAGCTAAATAACATGGGGTACTTTCCTCCTCAAAATATGGTTCAATAATTTTAAATAACCAATAGGTACTAAAACAGCATAGGTAAATCTTGCTGGAAACTGTGAAACTGGTCGCTTCTGCTTCTGCTCTGGTAGTTACAAGTGTTTGTTATTCAGTCTGTTATGGATATCTGGAAAATAGTTTGAGTGCAGAAAGTGCCTCAGGGATAAAAAGTTTGAAAAGAAAAATGTAGCTGTATATCATTGGCATTCATGAGAAAATTCACATTAGATGCCTTCAAATCAGGTGCTCAGGAGACAATATAGAGATCAGGAGCAATGGTGTGCCAAGAATGCAAGTCTAGCTGGGACAGATTCAGCTTATTTCCTGGCAGATGAAGAATACAGAAGTATGTAAGGCCAAATGCAAAAGCTAATATAGATGTGTGGAAGCTGGTGGGAGGGAAAGCTGATGCTGCAGAATAAAAAGGCTATGCATGCACTCCCTGGATTACAGCCTCTTATCTTCACATTTTTACTCCTTTCCTCCTATATGCATTCAAGAGATCTCTTTCTATAGGTAATTACACCAATATACCAGCCCTGGAGTGAAGCTCCTCTGCCCTCACCACTCTGGAATTCAGTCCCAAATCCCGGTTGTTAAACACCGTTCCTTTCACCAGGTCAAAAAATTGCTATTTCTATAACATAGCTACATTTTGCCATGGGTAAAAATGTCAATTTGCTTGAATTTAGCTAAGAGCAAAATCTCATCATCCCCACTGCCTGACAACTTTTACCTCAGAAAGATGTCAGTTCACCACCTGAACTGACTCTTTCTGGCTTTTACAAAACAAACAGGAGATTGTGGCAGAAAAGGAAAATGGTCAGTATTTTCATGAAAAATCGGATGACACCAGAAATGCATCTTTTTCTTTGTCACGTATTTGATCTTCTGTTTTGTTACTCAAAAAATAAGCACTTGAAGAAAGTATAGGTCTTGAAACCTAAAGGCTAGGATCCAGATTGAGCCTCAGCTCAATAAAGAACAAAATATTGACGCTTGTGTTAATGCACTAAATATATGTCAGACCTTTTTAATTAATAAATGAATCTATAATATATCCCCTTCTAAATTCCATTGCCAAGGGAAAACAACAATAGAAGTGCAAGCTTCAGACACATGACAAAAAGAAACTCCCTCTGTGCTAAGTGCAAAGCCACTAGGTTAATACATCTACTCCTATCCCATGTTTAGACTGAAATTTTCAGTATTCTAGACATATGAAAAGAAATATTTCATGAAAGCAATACTTTTGGGCTCTTTCTTTCCAATAATATTACCCAGAGTATTTGCAATGAGAAGTGGCTGCTGCACAGCCCATGCAGGCAGCAGCTTGGTGCAGTGCTGCCTGCAGAGCCATAGCTGAATGGTGTATTTGCCCCAGACTCACTTCAGCCACCTTTTTCCACCATAGTGTTTCTATCTCTTCATCTCATATATACCCCTGTACGTCCCACACGTTACATCTGGATGTCTCAGGACAACTTTCCTTCCCCCACAGACAAGAAGAAAAAGTGACAGCTAAAAAATATCTGAGGATTGAGTCCTTTCCTATGGACTTGTCCTTTCTAACAGGAAAACAACAAAAAATTATGCTGACTACTTCTGTAGCAAACATATTTATAAATTACATACTGTTGACAAATGGACGTGTGATCAGTATTTTTAGGGGAAAATGTAATGTTTCCCTCATGATCATATTTAACATATTTTGCTTTCAATCTATCTAAGAATGACTGTTCAAACTGTGGCATAACAATTAGAATAAGTGATAGTGTTACATCCAGAAAACAAAGAGTATGATGGCATAATTTATCTTGTTACATTTCTTGATTTAATGCCAGTCTGGGATTTCTAGTCTGAACCAGATTTTTCTTATGCTATAAATATTTCATTTTTTCATATATTCTTGATTTAGTTTGACAGTAAATAATCCCATGGAAGCTGCTGCTGGAAAGACATTGTAAAAATTATTAAGTGCTTGCTTGCCAGTTAGGTCCTTGTGTTTGTCAGAGAGAAATAAGTAAAACAGTTTGGTTACTTAAAGGAAATGTGTGTGTAAATATATATATATTTACAATAATGCCCCATAATTTACAATCTTAGAAGTAGAAAACATACAGAGCTGAGGATTGATCAATACTTTATATGAATACAAAGAGGCTGGGGTATATATTCTGGATATTTACAGCTGTGGGTACTTGCTTCTCAGTTTCGAAAGACTCACATATATCCCAGTGAGAGGAGAACAGAAAGCAGGGAGTTTTTCAGAAGGATCTGTCCTTGTAAGAAAGGGCAAGCATCTTGGAAAAGGATGGATCTGGTCAGTTAATTGGATTTGATTGGTGTTTTCTTTATTTTTTTTGTTCAGAATATTTCCCCTGGGTAACACGAGTAACATCGGAGGGTTCAAGGCCTTTTTCTTTTGACCCATAATTGCCTTTGGCAACTCCTGCATCTTTAAAATGCATTTCAGGTGATCTGCACAAAATAACTCACACACAAAATCTGTAATGACCGGAAACAGGACACGTCTGAGATCCTGAGGAAAAGGACTTGGGTGAGACCAGAGTAGGCAGCACTGGGAAATGCTCTTGAAATGAGCATTGAATGAAATTTCAGGGTTTTTTTACACAGGTGAAGCCATTTATACTTTTAAGCAACACAAGTGCTTCAGCAGACCCCAGATGTGTGTGAAGCAGGACCTCATAGAAGGTTAAAAGAAATTCTGCTTTTTCCATCTTTTTTTTTTTTGGTTGTTGAATCTTAAAAGCTTTCGTCAAGGTTTGATCATTCCCTGCCTGAAACAGCAGCCAGCAAAGGTGCACCAGGTTTACATGTGTCTCCCCTGAGACCACCTATAATTTTTAAGTGAAGTTTATAAAAACCTAAGAACAGGATTAAGACCCTATAGAAGTGGAATGACTTCCAAAAGAGTTGAATTTCTTAATTTTCTGAAAAAAAACCCATCTTTCTCACTTATACTAACAATAAGCTTCAGGGCAACCCTGTATGGTAAGTTTTCACACTGGTATGAAAAATGAGATAAGTGAGAAGAGAATATGGATCTATAAATATAGATCATAAATGCAATTTCTTGGGGGAAAATTTTCAGCACTTAAAAGGTTTAGAATGATTTTATGATTTTGTAAACCCATTTTATCAAGTGATTTCTGGTTTCAGCTGTTTTATGAACTGATTCCCAACAGTAAATTACTAGTTTGCCCTTTGGGAGTGTAGGCCAAACAGATACTTTTTTCCTGGTTAAATTCATCATATATTGACTGAAATGCCAAATTAAATTAAAGCAAATTGTTATGTAAATCCTTATGGGTGAATGTTTCATTTCTAAAGAGTAAAGGCCAACAAAAAGAAGTTTGGTTGTTTTTTTTTTTTTTACGTAGTGTATGTATAATATTATATTGCCCTCTCCTCCCATATGAAACCTACCATTTTGCATTAGTGCCTGCTTACGTGGCAATACCTTCACCAAAGGGTCCTTTCTGGAATCAGAAGCCATACCACTCCAGGGCAAGAAACATCATAAAGTGTTATGAAGATTTAGGAGTTAAGAAGAGCACATTTTTGCAAACACTTTCTTCTAACCCAGAAACTTTTGGCCAATTTTTCTTTCTTACTTGGAGAAACTCACTCGTGTGCAAGTGATCTCTGTAACACATGGAGTGGATGGATGGTTCTCAAGCAGTATATATGATTTTAATTTATCTCATTTCCAGCTTTGTGTCATTTGGGAATGATTTTTATTCTGGGATGATCCTATCAACCATTTACTGCATTTTTGCTGTCTTTAAACGGTGCAGTTGAACATGATTTTACATGGGGAAAATTGGAGTATTTATTTTGAATCTGTACATTAATCACTCAGTATCTCTTCCTGTTTTTACAGGATATCAAAGTAGTTACAGGAAGACACACTTTATTTTCCACTGATTGGATAGGAGGAATTTTTGACCTTGGAAAGTGGAGATGGTGTTGCTATGGAAACTAATAAGTCTGCTGCCATTCATGAGCTGCAGCACAGGTAAAATGTTCCACTATTAGTGTTTGCGATTGATAAATCTGTATCAGTATCATAATTCTTCTAGAAAGGAGAAGCAATTACCAAAACTAACAGTACTTATTCAGATGAACAAGTGACTAAGGAGCTTTTCGTTAGGACATGCTTTGATTTTAAGCAACAGAAGGTGCTGCCTTTGAACCAGGAAAACACATCTAAAGATCATAAGAAAGCTGAACTCCAGGTAATAGCTGTAAAAAATATTCTAAACTGTAACATTGAGAAAAAAGTACAATTGTTACTTGGCTAACAACATATACATGAAAGACATTTCTTAGCCACAGCGTAACTAACTCCCAAGTCAGCAAATGGAGTGGATTAAAAGCTGAAACTGGTGAGGTGTATGGGAATGTTGCATGGATGGTTTAGATTCCAGACTTAATATCATGCCCTTCAAATGCCTCCATACTAACAAAGGGGCCTTAAATCATATTTAACTTAAGAAAAAGCATTCATGTATGAAGTTCAAAATAGGTAAAAACCATAAGGACTATCAAAACATAGATACCAAAAATGAAAGCATATCTGCTTAATGTCCAAAGCAAATACAAGTGTTCCTTCTTTGCCTTCATTTGGCATGATGATAGACCCTCATGCAACCCATCCTGTCACCGAGCCAAGCGCAGGGCATCCTCAGGTTGTATTCAGAGTACAGCTGTGGTTGGTGGAAGCAGGACCGTTTTACCCCATTCTCCTAAAATATCCCTTGTGCTTAATTAAAACATCAGCATGTTGCTAACATATTGTAAGGTAAAATGTTCATTTCTGCCTGGCTGGGCATTGTTCACAGTGAGGGTCTGGTACTCTGAATTCATCCTTTTTTGAACATTTCTTCTAATTCAGAGCACATAATTTGACAATCCTGCTTCATAAAACCATATAAATGGGATTAACTCTAGTGACTTATTACAGACTCATCTAAAAACAGACACAAAATGGTAACTGAACCTTTGAGGTCATAATGAATTTGGGGATGACCTGACCCTTCACACTTGTCTGTGATAAAAACCATGACAACTGCCTTTTGTCTTCAATTAATGCGTTGAACTCTAAATAGCTGGGATGTTACTCATGTGCTTACAGGGAAATTGTATTAAAGTAACCTCAAATGATACTTAAATTAATTATGTAGTGCAGGAGTCAGCAGCTGTTTGAAATGAAGAGACAGAATCAGAATGCAGGCTTCAGTAGTATTTTTAGATATTATTTAAATTAAATTTGATAATATTTTATCTACTAGATCCCAGGTAAAAATATAAAAAATATAAAAAAATAAATCTCAGGATCAGACTTTCTGCTAAATCAATACTAAGTGCCTATTGCAGTAATAAACAGCCAACATGATAAGGACTTCATATTAAGGTATTTGTAGCGATTTCAAGCAAGCCGTCACTTGTTTAGGCCCAGATATGCTGAACTAAATACAAAAACAACCTATTTAGAAGCACAATCTTCCCTTTAATTGCCCACTGCACTGCCACAGCATCTATCAGCTCTCTTCGGTACTTCTTACAGATCATTTCTTTCTTTACTAGTCTAAGTAGTCTAAGTAAAGGACTTGTACCAGTCGTTGAAAGTACAGGATTCCCCTATAATTTCTTGATTGCTTTCGGCAGTTTTGAAGTAGGTGGTGATCCTGGAATACGAATCACTGGGTTGTACTACAGCTTGGTGATGGACAAGATATTTTTATACCATGTTTTGTATTTCCAAATATAACCTTTTCCTTCACATCTTTCCACAAAGCTTTCATTTTTCAAACATTTTGTCCTCTTCATCTTACTTGCTGGAGTATCATCTTTTAATGAGACCAGTATCCTTAGCCAACTGAGTTAAAAGGTACCAGGAACTCACTTTTACCTTAACATTTTTTTTTGAAGACTTAACAATAGATAAAAATCTAAATGTTTCCTATTCCCAAGCACCAAGAGTAGATCACAGCTGCACCTTTGTCCTGAAGCTGATGTCAATTAAAGGAACAGCAAAAGCTCCCACTGTCTTCACTGAGGTGAGATAACTTATACCTGGGTATAAATTAACCCCATTGATTTCAGTGGAGCTATGCTGATTTTCACTACATGGCATACTGAAATATGCTTGATTATAACAGTCAAACCTGCAGTCGTGGGCAAAACTTCTTTATTACATGGACTGTATGCATCAACTTAGGTGTAATAAAACCAAGTGGGAAAATTAAGAACTAGTCATGATGCTGAGCAGAGCACTCTTGTGGGCTGGAGCTTGGATGATAATTCAGGTTGTTAATGACACTGGTCAGTCATTTCTTCATTTCTACCTCAGGTCTACCAGACATGGAATGAAAATGATATTAATCTAAGGATTAAATAGGCTGTACAGCAGAGCTAGATGTTACTACCCCCCAAAAAAAAGTAATTCAATTACTCAAAAATCAAACTACCCTTTATATTCTCTCTATATGGGAAGATTGCGAAAGAGCAATATTCCCTCCCATCCTTATATTCCAGCAGAGTTTTTTTATGTGACTTGATAAGGGTCTTTGGGTTTTCTTGCAAGTGCCTTAGCGGACTAAATAAAATAATATATACATGCACAGTGACACAGCAAGGGAACAGATTAAACTTTTTTTTCATATCCCATTGCTATTTAAATGAGATAATCTGATCTAAGCAGAGCACCAAAGGCAAGAAGGCTGATTAAGATAAACTCAGAGATCCTTACTTTAAATTCTGTATACTTGTTACAAGGGTGCCTGACCATTATCTTCTTATACTATTGTTGAGATTTAAACATTACTTGATATTAATATGTTAAGAAAGAGCCCTCATTTCCTGGATTAAAGATCAAGACAGAATTTTGAGAAGCTGATATGAAAGTGTCCAAAGTGCTCAAAAAATAGAACAATTTTTTCTTTGCACCAAAACTGTCTCAAGTTATTCCTCCGATGACTGCTCATGCTCCTTCCTCTGGAGCTATTGTGTAAGGCTGATTGCCAGCAATATCATCTTGAGAGAGAAAGCTGTCTTAAGTATCCACTGGCTGCACCTTAGACTGCTAATCGGAAATTGGTGCCAGGCCTGATTCTGCAGCATGTTGTCCACGCAGCAGGCACCTCATCTATCTGTTTCTCTGGTCCCTCCATGCTTCCACTGTCAATAATGATTTATGGATTCTGCCCAATGCTGTAATGCAAAGAATAATTTGATCATAAATTTGTTGCAAAAGCCATTCTTCCACCCTTTGCTATTACTCAGTTCAGGAATACAGGATAAATACTGGTTGCAGATCTTAGGCAAGAAGAGAAACCAGCGCAGTTTGATTTTCCAGTGTCTGGCCCAAGTATGTGACACTGTGGGAACAGAAGTCGATTGATAGCTCCTTACACAGCAGCTTATATACAGCCCCTCTTTGGTACCAGTTTCATTACAAATATCTGAGCTTCCCTGCTTCCTTCTTTCAATTCTTTTTGGCTCTTTACTGTTCAGGAAGAGGAGTTATCTTATTATTTCTGCAGTTTCTGTCTTCCTCCTGGACAGCTTATCCAAATTTTCTGTGTCCCTCCCATTTCTAAATGTCATGACCCCTCTTTTATCTGATTCCTGGTGTCTTCTGCCCTTCAAATAAAAACATGAAGTCTTTCATATAGAGATGGCCTTTGTAACTCTCCTTTGCTCCGCTGATTGTCTTGACCCCATGATGGAAGCAAATAGGTTTTCCAGGGTTAAAGATGAAGAAAAAGGAAAATGTCAGTAAAAGCTATCAGGCTCCTAAAATTAGCTATAGACAATATAAATATTAAAAGCCAAACCAGACAGTCTGAACCTTTGGTTTGGAAATGAGGCAGTAAATGTATTTTTACACAGTCCTTTGGCTTATTGGCTTAAATTCAATTGAAGATGCAACTGCAGCCTCCGAGGCTGTATTTTGGCCCATCATTTTGAAACTGCTAAATTAGGGAGAGAAATTTCATGATGTAAAGTGCCCTTATACTCCTTTGGGTCACAGCATGATGAATATTGAATACATCACATCCCAGACTCTGCCTGCAGTCTCTTGCAGATTTATTGTTAGCATAACAGCACCTTTAGGAATGGAACAGCAGACCATATATTTTAAGACAAGTGACATCTTTGCTATTTCTAACAGTGAACTGTGGAGATAAACTAGTCCAGCCTGGAAATGTTAAGGTTTCTCTGAACAACCAGAGGCATTCAGAGACCCACTGATGAGTCAGACAATGATAATAATTAGGTCTCCTTTAGACAACATGGAAGTTTTCATGACTTTGGGAACAGTGACCCCAAAAGCTGTATTCCTGTAAATTACTTCCAAGCATCTGGCAGGAGAGGATGACTGGTGCCTCCATGACCTTCTCATAAGAGTGAAGAGTGACATTTAAAGAAAAACCTTTGTTTCCATTTTATGGGGTGCCATGTGCTTCAACTCATTTCCCAACATCAGTGTACAACAAACATACCCCAGTACAACAAAGTCAGCAAAAGATCATGTCTAATGTCCTGAAGATGCAGTGCTGGGGCAGGTGAAAGAGTGGTGGTGAGCTATGGAGGGGTGAGCAGTCCTTCCCCTGCCATTTCAAAGACTACAGATTTGTTTGCTAGTGGCAAGACACAGGAAAAGGGACTGTGACTGTATTTAGAGAGGATGGGCTATGAAATTATTTAGTTACTTTGATTTGGTGTTAACAGGCTTTACCTGATTTCATTTCTTCATAAAGGTTTTGGTAACTGGAATGACCTTCACCCTCATCTTCTTCTGGTACCTCATTTGCTTTCCCTTTAAGTGGAATGTATTAGTTACCTGGGTCTGACATGGGCCAGCATCATCCCAGCTAAAACCCAGTACACTGGGAAGTGCCACACTTACGCTCAGATATAAACCTGGGACTCAATATTTTTTGTACTAGCAGGAAAAACACTGTTATCAAAACAGACATGAGAACATGTGTGACATGGAGGAAAAAGACAATATAGACAGGAAGGAGAAATAAGGTATTTGCCTAATCCATCACCCAGTTTTGCAGACATTCCATTTGGAAAATATTACCTAAAATATTGCTTTAAATTGGAGAGTGAGTGAATCACAAAGACAGAGCTGTTTGCTCCCATTCATTTCTTGAAGGGCTTACACAGCACTGGTTCCTCTGTATTTAATTATAAGAATGAGGATGAGCAATTTTACTGCTTCCATTTCCTGTCTCTTATCAGAACCACAAACTGTTTCTAACTCAAGGGCAAAAACCAGACAAAATCAGCCAGCACGTGAGAAATGTGAATCTCTGTCCTCAGCGCAAGGCAACATAAAGGACGAATCCTCTCATGACAAAGAGTACTGGTGCACAGGAAGCCTGTGAGCAATTTCTGGTTTTACCACTTGTTGGCTGCTTGAGGAGCAGGATGTTACAAAGCACCATGGAGTTTAAGATAACTATTTCCTTCACTACTCAAAGAACGATATAGTAACACCAGTTTACGGCTTTGGCTGCTATGATAATGAAGCACACAGAGAAAGAAATGACAATGCAGCAATGATAATAACTTCAATAAAGAAGTGACAACCTACATTAGTGGCAATTAGCTGGTGTGACAGTGAGAAGGACTCAGCATTGGTATTTTTGTGCCTCCAGAGATTGCAATTGCAGTGTTATCACTTGCTTTGAAAAAGGAAGAATGAGGGCAAAGCTCTGCATTTTTGAAAGCTTCACCTTTTATATTCAGTGAATGTAAGGGGGTTTGCAGCTTTTCACTAAACAGACATAAACCCACCTTGAAGCTGTCATTACTCTGAGATGGCAATAGAGTGCAACACTGCCATGTTTCCCAAGTATACCACACCACATCAAACTGGCCTGCTGCATACAGGGTATGATAATAATTTAATACTGTATAACATGGCTAGACTCACATTATAGAAACATCTTCTTCGTTATTCTTCCTATCCAAGAAAAAAGTCCTTTTTGAATTCCCTTGAGTGCACAGACATATGGTGAAAAAGAAGTTAGAGCTCAGGTGCTTCTTTGAGGGTGCACTTTCAAAGTTCAGGTTGCATGGATTTAGCTGTCAGAAAGATGTTATTTGCAGCTCCTGAAGTTAGGTGGAGCATGCTAGAATTTATGGAAGTCATTACTAGAGTTTTATGTTTTCTTTATCACTCCAGTGTATAAGTCTCTTCCATAGTCTGAAAGGCCTAACCCATTTTTAGACTGATTTAAACAATTACTCTTTCATAACGTCTTCAATTAGTTACTTTACCTTTATATTTTTTCCCCTATGCTTTGAATTTCACATGATTTCTTTCCGTTTCATATCAACTAATTTCTTCTCTCTGTAGAAAAGGCGTCTTCATAAAATAACATCCTGGTATTTTAGAATTTGTTCAAATTTTTTTCAGTTTTTGTTTGCAACAGCTTCAAAGATAATACAATTTTACTTTATCACTGCCAAGAAGTTGAAATTAGCAGGTGATTGAGCACTTAAAATATTTTGAGCATTTTCTGTTGCCAGCAATAGAAAATGGAAGCATAAAAAAACTCATCTTAAAATGGCACAATAACATATCACTGAAATAGTTTACTGGAGCACATTTAAAGAAAAATGTGATTTGAACATAATTCTTCCATGAAATAGAAATGTTTGGTAGGGAGACTGCTTCCAAAACTCCAGATCAGTTGCATATGAGCTGAAACTGTACATTTGCTGTAGTCTTCCACATCACATAGGACATTACCCTGATCCATTGATTTTGTTCACACCTAAAGATCTTCAGAAAGAAGCCCACAGACTATGTTTGATCTCCCACTTCTATAACAAACTACCCTTTAATCTAACTTTTAAGACATTGTTTTGCAAAGGTCACTGTTAGAGCAGGGTATTTTGTTTATCAGTGTTAAACCAAAACCACATTGCTGGATTTTGAGATCCCCCATTTCAGAGTTGAGGCTGCTGCATCATGATCCAACATAGTGTTATGGTAATCAAATAGTTACCAACACATGGAAGCCCTTAGGATTTAACAGTCAAATTTATTATCTTTTTTATCTTCACAACCAATGTCTCAATTCAAGCACTGACATGAAACCTTAGGTTTTATTATGATGAGAATGATGCACACGTCCTACATGAAATGGGGAGAAACTCAGCTGCAGTCTGTAATTTTCCACTAGTGGAAAAGTGATGTAAATGGATAGTAAGAATGAGAAGGATTCAATTTGTTTTCAGACCTTGGAAATGCAAAAAATGATTAAATCTGCTTTACTTAGAAATGGAAACCCAGATCGAATTTCCATGCTGTTTAATATTGATACAGAGCAGATTTGCACACGCTGACATGGGTGAAGACCTCACCCACTAACTTTTAAGAGCTGAAACAGTATCTGCTACTTCCACGTAATCACAGACTGATCATCCTTTCCACTGTTTGCAGAAGCTCAAAAATAAGACGTCTCTAGTTATTGATTTGCTACTTCTTTTTCATTTAGTAACTATTGATCTCTGTGTATGTGTGTGTGCTTCTTGTTGAGCAGAAATTAACACTGAAAACTTCTTGGAATTCACTGCGTTCATACCTACTTGACATTCCTGGGGAGAGCTTGCTACCACAATCACTGGAACTGGGCTTTTCAAAAATCTGTTTTGTTTTCTTCTCCAATCTCTTGGTAGTAAAAAAAGATTTATGCACAATTTTTTTTTTAATTATCATCATCACTGGCACTTGCCTAAGACAGAAAATGTAGTTGTCACAGAGTTTGAGCTCACGGAGTAATTTCCAACCACACAGTATTATTTAGGCTGTGGTTATCATGCCTACATTACAAAAATAAACCTCTTAGGAATGTGAGGCATTTTTTCATTACTATCTGGAAGAGAAACTCTTGTGATTACCACTAAAATTGCTTGCTGGGGTGTGTATGGGAAGCCAGCTCTGAGACACATGCTGATCTGTAATTTGAGAAAAATAGGGATGGCTTACTCCAGTGGGGCTTTGTGTAGGGTCTGGGTGAATGAAAATATCAAAGATAGCAATGAACTTTGACTGAAGCCATTATATCTGTACCACGTGTAAAACAGTCCTTTCATTGGTCTTATTACATTCAGATCCTACAGTTTTCCTAGTTTTGGTTCTATTAGCTCCAAACACAACCAAAATCACAAGCCAAGTATAGATTTTCCATGAGACTATAGTCCTGAACCATCAAATAATGAGGCAGGTAAACTCTTTTTGTTTATCTTGATTTTTTTCCCCATCCTCCAGAACTCCATTTTTCTATATTCTTTCATTAAATGCGGGGGTTAAACTCAAACCTCTCTCTCCCCCCCAGAAAAAAATTAAAAGCAAATTTTAAAATTTATGGAATTATACAGTTTCAGGAACTGAAGAAAAAAACCCACAGCCACCATTTCAGGATTTATGTTAATAATTGCTCTAGTTGATGGCATAGTTATCTACAGCTTCTTTTGGAGGAGTAAAGAAGGCAGCAAGTAAGAAGCCAACTTCTGAATGTGGAGGTAGACCTCAGACACACAGGAGACCTGCAGCCCTCACTGCTCCGAGTCTCTGTTTTCCTCTGCTTGTGCAAAGTCCATCTGGAGGTGACAGTCCTTGACCTAGCAGAGCAGCCTAAGGAGCAAGCTGTCTAAAGCCCAACCAGGTTTGCAGCAAGAAGTAGACTTTAATCCTGATCTCTAGGCCTTTACTTTTATGTATTTGGTGTTTAGACCCTTTTTGAATTTTGACAATAGGATTATTTTTCTTTTCCTCCAGCACAGCATAATACCATGGTATTTTGTCCTTTGTTCACTATTAATATATGCTTTATTGTTCTATTTTAATTACAATCTCATTATTAAAGGGGCACTACATTTTCCTCTGACAGATATTGCGTCTCATTGTTAGTGGATCTTGGTTGTTCTGTGCTTATTGTTATTAATGATTTGTAGCAATTGACTTGGTATTAGAATATTACCCTGCTAAATAATTTTTGCTGCTAATTAAGGCCCTATCTGTGACATTGTTTAGCTCCAGACATCATGCTCCTGCTTTTCAGCCTGTTATAAGTACCTGCAAGTCATTCATTTCTACTTATGTAAGTCAGGTCATTTAATCAAGACTCCCATGAGCTTTGCAATGGTGTGAGCTTCTGTTGGTAAGAATGGAAAGTTCTCGTGGACAAAGGTATTCTTGTAATGACAAATGCACCTTCCACTGTACCCTGAAAATCCTTTAGAAATAAAATAATTGTACTTGATGATTCCAAACTGGGCACAAAAGAAGGAGGGTTTTGAGAGAAAAGTGAAAGATTACTCAAGTAATACAACTATTCAAGATAACACCAAAGAAAGTCACCACAGCTTTAAAATGCCTTCTTTTCACAAAACACTTGTAATATTAGATCTGTCATACTATTTCTTGGGATATTTTCTCTAAATAAGCAACATCACTTCATTATATGCCTGGTAACATTATTTACTTTCGCTCCCAAACAAAAAGAAGATACAAAAAGGTCATTCTTCAGTCATTAGTGAAAACTCATGCTAATAGCTAGGGTCTTTTTTTGATGTGTGCCTGGAGTAAGTATGATTCTCTTTAAGTGATAGGACATCTGATGTGTTCTGCATATTGCAAACATTATAAACAATTCCAGGAAAATCAGAAACATTGTTTACTTCTGTGAGATTCATTCTCTAGTCATTTTAGTGGAGAGTAAAAACGTACGGCAAGGTAGCAGATATTTCTAGTGCAATTGCTATGCCTGAGCTATTCTGCACACACATGTACTTTACATTTGCACACCAGTGCCACAGTTACATAAAAGTTGATTTCTGTATCTTCACTAGTTCGTTTGCGTTTCTGATTAAGGAAGACAATGCCAAGAGAGCTGCAGTTACTGGTGGTGTTCCAAGCATACACAGACCGGACTGAAGTCACACCTCACCTGCTGGCGATGTCACCTTGAGCCCCTTGTTTTACTGCCAGTGCCTGCTCACTGGCTTCCGCTTTGCAGAATTGCTGTGGGCTCTTGGACAGGTTTTGTTTATACCGTTTCACTGTCCTAACAGATATCCAGGCTGCCACTCCACCCTGACCGTGGTACAGTCTCCATCTCATAGACTGTGCCTTGAACTCACCCTGGAAAATGACTTTGTAATTTAGAGTAAAACCTACCCAAACTTTGACTCATGTGCTGAGAGGGCCTTCCTCACAACACAAAAGTGATTTACCGAATGCAACTTCTTCATCCTCTAGTATTGTCTCACTTCATAAACTTATGCCAAATAGTTTTTGATGATTGATTACTTCTCCTACAGCACATGTATACCAGTGCAGGCAATGTGAAAAAATCTGCAGGGGTTAATTCCTGGTAATGTCTTGTTGAGCTTTAATCAGCTTCATATTTCAGTCATATTAGTCTAAGTCTACAAAAATCACTGATGATATAATGCAACTTAAAGCAGAATATGACATTATACCTCCAACTACTATTTCTAGTTAGATTCATTCTGCTTTACACTGAACATAGTAGATAGGAAAGAGTTTTCTCTGCATCTTTCTTGTAAACATTTGTGGTTTTGTGAAACACAAATATTTTGCTCTGGGCCAGATGCAACATAGTCATTTGTGCAATAGATGTTAGATTCATATTTGCCTGACAAGTGACCTTATCAGCTATAACTTGTCATCTTCTAATTAGTCTACATTTATTTTTGTTTTCCACTAAATTAACCCCCAGTCTCTCCTGAAGATAAATTGACGGTGTACCAAATTGTGTGTAGTGTTGCCCTTAAAATGGTGGTACATATATACTCCATAGATTTGCCTTAAAGAAAGGTATTCCTCCTTAATATCATACCAGTTACAAATTAAAATAGTTTTTGTTCCCAGTGATGCCACTGGCTTGTAAGGCTTACTGACCAATAACTATAATGTCTTCTCTTTAGAGAGACTAAGAATAATCCCATAGTACTAAAAGTGCCCAGTGAGATCTAGGGACCAGGAATACTTCCATATTATTAAAACACATTTCAAAGTGCAGAAAGCAAACAACAAACCCAGTTTTATTATTGCTCTTGGAATTTTCCGTTTATAACAAATCATAAATAAACACCCCCTATAAAATCTGAAGCCACATGAATTTTATCTGGATTCCGAGTTCATTTTTCTTTCCACATCTATTTTCAAGACTTTCTATGGCATGCTTAAATTGATAATTTCTGGAGATGTAGAGAAGTACAACTTTAGGAGCTGGGTAAGCTTTCACACAAATAACCTTCATGTCTACAATTTCTGAGCACTTCCAGGGACAGATAGGTGTATATCAAAAGTTTCAAATATTTGAATTTAATTCCTTCATAAGTTAAATGCCCAGATCCTTAATTTTTTAAATGTTACTGTGTTTTACAGATCAAGACTGACATGAAAGGAAAGCACCTGACATTTGTATGGAAAAGAATGAAGTCCCGTGAACAGAATCCAGCCTGATTAATCTTTTATACCTTAAAATAACTTGGGTTTACAGTTTTGGCTAAAAATCTAAACCACATGATTTGAAAAATCAACTGAAATTCATACATATTTAAAATAAACCCGACCTGACTCAAGATTTTATGTCACAGTCTGATATGTGCAAAACTGTGCATATACTTAACTAATTTATAGGGAGAAGTTGAGAAAAAAGCAGTTTTGTCAGTCCAAAGCTGGACTGCAAAGCCAAAAAAATAAAACAACAATATTATATTGCACTGATGTTTTACCAAAACGTTAATATAGTTTTCAAGATAATAGATAAGTGAAAATACTGTACACAGGAAATAAATGTGTTTAAACAAAGATGTGTTATAAATTTGCTTGGATACAATTGTTGAAGAGAGGAAGCACGTAATACCCTACTTTCTTTCCTTTAGAACTCTGGATTCTAAACCTACCTAAATTAGAGCAGTATCTATTATTGATTATGTCATTCCCCAGAAATATGGCCTTCAGACAGTTTGTCATAACTCTACTGGTGATACTACACAGCAGACACATTAAGTATCAGTCAAGATGATACAAGTTTCCAACTACTACAAGTCAAGCAAATATGTTCTCAGTCTTCTGGGACAACCTTTCCTGTAGATGGATGACACCAGGCTGTGATGTATGGACTGAAACAGAGCAGTCAGTCCCTCATAGACCTTTATGGTGACTTTCCACTGGTTTTGATCAGGGCCCTAACCCTCATGGGAAAGATAGGCACTTAAACACCTAAACCCCACTGAAAACAGGGCATCAAGTAATACCTGGACTTCTGTCTTTACAATCTGAAATTCTCTACCACCTTTGTCTGTTTTGGTTTATTTTTATTTACAACATCTTTGTATCAAAGTTTCTTAGAGTTTTACTCTGCATTTTACTTTATTTTGTCTTTGCATTTAGTACATTTTACTGCTCATTTTAGCCCCATAATTGAAATATTCTCTGCTCCAGCTCAAGTTCACTGTGATGAGAAGCAGTTCCTGCATTGAGTGCACTTCTTCTTTTGGCACATTATGGCATCAAACCACCTTCCTTTTTTTCAAATCTGCTTCAGTTTGAGTTTCACCACTGGCATAGATGAGATGACTAATCCAATTCCCTCTACACAGAGACCTCTCTTGCCGTTTTTTCTGCACTTCTACTTTTTCCCTGAATAGTTGTCATTTAATGCCCTGTTATCTTAGATGGTACTCATTTAGTGGTTTATTAAGTAGTAATTTAGCAGCCTGTTATCAGTTCCTACTGTAGCTGGGAAAAATATGCAATCCAAGTATGCAAGATTTCTGCAGAATTACAGCATTTTTGTGATTTTTGGATTAGAGAAAAATTACTGAAAAGTAATACATATGAAATGTTTTCCCTGCATTTCATTATTGTCCCTGCACTAAAGCTCCCATCAGGCTATTCAGAATGTAGATTGTCTGATCTCTATTTCTGTTTCCAGCTCAAGCAGCGAAATTTTACAAAATTGCTGAGAGCTCAATGGACTGAGATAAGTGCAGGGAGGTCCTAAACCTGGACCCTGGTTTCAGTTCTTCTGCCTGCACTCATCCTTTCTGCAATGTTTTCAGGTGGTGAAAAGGCATAAGGCTTAGATTAATTTTGGTGAGCTGCTTAAAAATCAGTGAGTTTAAGTGAAATAATGCACAAGGGTAGAAACCAAGGCCTGTCCTAAGCATTAAATACACTAGCATGGAGAGATCAGAGTAAATCCCAGCTGGAAAAATAGTTTTGCAGGATAAGTTTGATGATAACGTAGACAAAGGCTTGATTTGAAATTTACAGCTTTTAAGATCTGGATTAAAATAGAAATACTTTTTTATCAAAATAATCATCAATAAAGCATTCCTGTTTCTTAAAATTGCCAGATTAAAACAAACAATAAAAATACAAAAGGAAGCAGCTAAGAGGGCAATGAGATACCAGTCAGCTAAACTGGCCCTGGTGACTGAGTAGGTACCAGAGGTATGAAATTTTTTTGTATCTGCTTATTAAAAACATTTCCAGTTCCCCTCTGGAAACATATGCACAAGAGACACAAGAAGACAAATCACACAAAACCTCCCCAGGTGGCATATCATCCCATGCTCTGAAGCTTTTCTCTGGAGTGAGTGCTGCACGAAGAATTAACAGGGACACCTAGAAAATTGTATTTTGGACTATTGCTGCTTGTCACAGTGTAGCATTGAAATGATATCAGGAATAGACATCTCAAGAGGAAAGGAACTGCCTTAAAAGCATGATGGTAAGTCTCCTATTTTCCCCAGGCTTTTCTGACATAGACAGCAAGATTTCCCTTTCATGCATACCTGGCTCCAAGCCCTTCTGCGGCCAGGTTAGCCCTGCCCACTGAGCCCTTCCCATTCTGTCTCTGGTCCAAAGCAAAACTTCAGTGCAACCCTATCAGCCTGCATTTTTTTTTCCCCCTCCTTTCAGCTGGGTTTTGTTTTGCTATTTATGCTGTCATTTATTTGAGAATAGATCAGATAAAGGTCATTTTTTACTTGAATGGAAAAGAACAGTAATTTGACAGTAAGACATTCCCAGCTTGCAGTACATCAGAAATGTTGATATTAGCTCCTTTAAAACAGAGACCAGAGACAAAAATTGCCTGAGCAACTCAATTGCTAGCAGTTATTTTTTAAAAATAGAGCAGTTACAAAGTTATGTTTGTGGCCTCTGCTAAATTTTAGGATGCCTTTACTTAAAATTACTTTAACTTCATTTGTGTTTCTCAGAAAAAGATCACCATGAAGATATCGAATAGTCACAAAAGATGACGGCTTTGAATAGTCTTTTGGCTGATCTATAGCCATTTGCTTTAGCAATTTTATTTGAGAACATTAGCACTGATCGCTTACGCTGTGTTCCTAATTATTTCTGAAATATTGTGCTGTTGCCCATGCTGAAAAGCGTAACAAGCAAAGCAGTAGGCTAGTTTGAAATGCAATGTTCTAACTGGTTTTTAATCAATGAGTGATAATGATAGCTTGTGTTTTGACTTTCACTGTTTAATTGCCAGTAATAAAGCAGATCTTAGTTGATGATATTTAACACAGTTCAGTTTCATTTATCTCTATTTATTCTAAAAGTGCCTGGGAGCTTTCAGTGCTCGACACAGTAACAAAATATAGAATGCTAATTATATTTTGGTTGCCTAATATTTTCCATGATAGAGGATCATGATGCCCTTTCATGGGAGCCATTGCACCTCACTATTTTCAGCAGGTTTCTGAAATGCAGTAGATGTCTAATGGCAAAGTTATTTTCCATTAAATCCCAACCAAATTTTCCTGAGATACTGACTGGTTAATTCACTGTTTCCCTTCTGCTGCTTACCATAGTTGTGATTTTTTTTGCCAGGATGCCAAAACATTAATTAAACATGAATATTCTAAGGGTGAGGCTGATCTGCAGGTAATGCTGCTTGAGAAAGTACATCTCATCAAAGCAGCCATCCTGGCTCAGACTACAGGTGCATCCAACTGATTACATGACAGCCAACCAAAAGCAGACACCCAAAGAAGAACGTAAGAGCTGAGATAGCAGATAGCTTGAATACTATGTTGCATGTATTACTTTTACACTATATGGAATGACCAAAGCAGAGCTGAACCAGGATAAACTTTTCTGGTCTGGGTAGTGGACAAAAATCAAGCAAAATCCTCTGGCGGCAGAGAAGTGTGCTATACACCACACATCAGGCAGCAGGTCTCTATTTGTAAGGCAACACAAAGGGCTAAAAGTGAACAGATATTTCAGCCTGAACCTTGAGTTTCTTCCCTGGCCAACAGTCAATTTTGCAGTAGACTGTACCCGATTTTTGGTCAAGAAAAACTTTTTTTTTTTTTTTTGCTTAAGTTCCAAATTTAGTTTTAATCTACTAAATGGATGTCAATACTGTGATAGCAAGCATATGTAAATCAGTCAATGTGATAAATATTTCTATAATATCCTGCCTGATTAATTTAAATCAGTATCAGCCTTAGGTTTAAAATGTTATAAATACCTCTTGCATTCCTCTTCAATTATATGTAAGAAAATAAAGACCCTTTTAATCTTGCCTGGATCATTGCTTAAGATGATTTATATTTCAAGGTTTTATTCCCAAGTTATCAATCATCTGAAAGCAAGAAGTAGGTGGCAGCCTGAAATTTCCATATCAGAGCTTCTTGTGTCCTAAAGAATTTTGCTGTGGTAGTAATTTGGACTCCAAAAATTCTCTTCACATGTTGTTAAATGATTTTCACAATCTCTGTAATTTCTAAGCATTATTCCAGAATATAAACCTTCCTATCTGCATACAAACTCATTTCTGATGTCAAGTTCTTACAGCTGGTTCCTGACTAGCTTTATTCATGCCTGTTATTTAAGCCCTAGTGGGAAAAGCAAGCATCTATGAATCAGCCATTTTGTTCCAGTTATTCAAAGTAAATAAGCAAAATTTAAATAACATGTACACAGGGCTTAAACATCCACCTGCAATTTAAGTCCCCTATAATGGTGATTGTATCTAGCTTTCTACAAGGTCTGGGACTCATAATACTGCAAAACCCAAAACACTACTTCATATTACAAAATGTTTCTTCTTATTGAACATAAATGGGAATCATGAAGCATGCCCTCTGGAAACAAAAAAGGAATTGTTGTTTGGTTTACTATATTCAAACTATTTGCAAACTAACCTTTTTTCATAATTTCTTTTTCCTTCCAGTGTGGCTGGATCTTTGTTACTAAGTACCTGCCTGAATATAATGCAGCTGTCATCAATATCCAGTAGCTATTGCACACCAATATTGGTACAGTTCTCAAGCTTCATATTATTAGTACACCAGTTATAAGTTATTAAATGGTTTGCAGTCAATATAAAGAGAAAAGAGACCTTGTGCTTCTGTCCCTACAATGTGTGTGTATGTATAATTGCTTGTACAGATGTATATGTGCTATATGTTTATATGCACACATCAATATTGGATAAATGTTACATAGTAGAGTGTTTCACAAATAAAGAAAAAGAAAAAATGACGCATCAGTTGCTTATATTTTTTTCAGTAGGGGTTGATCCATTGCCCATTGAAGTTTATGAAAGGCTTTCACTGACTTCAAAGCACTTTGGCTCATAGTCTTTACATAGAAAATAAATGGATGAAGCATGAAACTCTATCTACCGCCAGCTATAAGTATGCTAGCCAGACATAGCATTCATCAGGCTGCTGCACATTTTCTGTACTGAAATTACAGTCACACTGGGGAAATTAAAAAAACCCAAAAAACAACCAATGTGTCCTGGTACATTCAGTCATATTTGATCAGTATTTTTCCAGCAGATTCCCCAAGTCTTTTGCCATAGGGTAGTAAGAAGGGTGCTATGAAAGATGGCAAAGATTTGCGTAAATGAACTTGAAGATTAAAAGGCTTGGTTGTCCCATATACCTCAGGCTAACCAAAAACAGGGGGGCAGAGGAATAATGCATTTCAGTCTAACTCCTTGAAACCACTCAGATGATTTGTTCTAATGTAGGAAAAGGGAGAAAAGGGAGAAAAGAGAGACAGAGCTATTCCTCCCACTAGGCTTGCTCAGTATCTGGAGGATGGAGGCAATGGAGCAATTCCCTTTGTCTCTCTTTGTCTCCAGAGTCACTGGATGGGAGTGAAGGGCTGCAAAGCAAGATGCTTAATGAAAAGACTGAAATGGATCTGACATGAAGCTTAAAGGCTAGAAGAAATTTTCATCTCGCTTACGTCCCCTCCCTCTTTTGAGCATAAGCAGAACTGTAGCTTGTCATACCATTACCTGCTTATTCAACTTAGTATTTCACTCTATCTTCTTTACAAAGCATTGATCAGTAGCTGTAATGGAGTTTTGGAGTCATTACACAGAACCCCAGAGCTGATCAACATTAGCAGTAACAAAAGTTGTCTGAGCTTAATTAACCACCATCTTCCTAAGACAGTAAAGCGCAGTTCTATCTTGCACAAAAAAATGTCACAGAGAAACAAAGTTCCAGATTTATTTAACTAGCAGGATATTAAATGATATAGCTGTTACTTTTTCCTGTATTATAAATTATTGAATTAAGCCTTCAGTCAGTTTGGCAACATTGCCAAATGAATATTACAACAGTACAATGCAGCAAACAGTATCTGTCATTGAATCTAGGTCTCACTTATAACTGAAATTACAGTGAACAAAATGCTTGTGCAGTAGATTGGAAAAGGTTCATTATTATTTATTCATCTTGCCTAGTAACACAAAAACTAATGAAATTTCATCGAGAAGAGTGCACGTCAGGATTACTATACATCATAGACACATCCCTCTAACTTCATTGTGGATATTTGTCTCTGTAATTAGATGTCTGTTCCACAATAGTTCTGTACCTGAAGGACACAACCAAGTTCATGACATGAAACAAATCACCTACACAGATGAAAAGGCTTCCTTTATCTTGTCTACATCTTACACAACAGCACAAAAGTCTTCATAAAATATTTCTATAAAGCCAATGAAGTCATACGCAGGCAGTAATTCTAGCATTGTTACTCACACATTATTTAATTTTCAATAAAATACTACATTGTTAATACAGTTCACAGACTGGTGTATTCATAAGCCCTATACCTGTTCAGGCTATTGTACCTTTACATGTATCTCTGCAAAGAATTGTTCATAAATCTGTGTTCATCTGTAGCCAAAGGTGTAAATTATTGAAGCTCCATTGAATGCTATCCAGAATGCATCAATTATCAGCAATTTTCCTTCACTGTAGTTTGAACTTGTGGTCTAGAATCTTTAGGGAATATTTTGTTTTTGTATTGAATGCAGTCAGTATCATGTAAATCAGAAGTAAGAGTGTGATTGCTATACTCACTATGAAAGTATGAGAAGCATCACATTTTGGCATTTAGAGATCCATCTTTAATTATTTAGGAATTAGAACGTGTGTATCTGTCAGACCAGAATGCGGATGGGTAATAAATTCACTGATACCCAATTATATTCACAGATAGTTACCTCAAAGTGTTGAAGCAATGCTGGTTATCATAACAGAACTGTTCAAAATGTTTGAAGCATCTGATTTTGACAAATTCTTTTGTCAATAAATATTTAATTGAAAGAGACTTATAAATCAATGCGGTCAGTTCTGCATAATAATTATTACCTATGATATATCACATTTTTATATGCTAGATTCTGACAGTCCTGACAGCTTGTAATATTAGTAATTAAAGTCATATTTTATACTTTTATTGTTTGTTTTCACACCCAAGTACTCCAGGAAAATGTGCAGTTATTGTATAACCTGAGTGCATTGCTTGTCACATTAGCCTCGGATCACCCTACCTACACCATCATACAGGTTATGTTTAAATATAGTAAAAACATTAGAATATTTGAATAACTTTTCAAGGAATAAACTTAGGGGCTACAGAATTATTTTCATTGAAGACATTTAACACTTCTGTGCCATTTGCCAGGGCTGGAGAAGCAGAAGCAGCACTATTTTGGTCTTGACAGTTACATCTCCAAACTCAAATCCAGACTGTGGTTCTCCAGATGAGCAGGAGACCACTACTCCCAATTTGACTTTTTCAATAGGAATTGAGACTTGAAAGGAGCCCTATGTCTCTGGAGCTCTGCTCATCAATGTCTGAAGGGAGAAAACATGCAAAAGTTGAAAGCCCTTAGGGGAAAATCCTACAGGTTTTAGGTTGCTTCTGCCTGCTTAAACCTATAACACCTAATCTTCCTTTCTTTGTATATGTCTACTGCTTCATTCTCTGATTGAGAACTGAATGTCATTGAGAGAGAGAGGAGGGAAGCCTGCCTCCCATCTCCTGTAGTTCTGGCAAGTTGTTTTTCTTTTCACAGAATGCTTTCATGGCCCTTTTTTTCTTTTCCCACCTTCTTTCCCAGAGTTAATATCTGATTTCTTGAACTGATGTGCATTACTTTACACTTTCTTGATAGCAAACAGTGTCTTATCCGTTATATCTTCTTTTGCATCTGTCATGCTGCTTTTAAAGTCCTTGAGCTACCTGGTCCAGGCTTTTAATGAGGAAAATAATCATTCTGTTCTGCTTCTGACAAGTTTAATCAAAAACCCCAATGTTATTTGCAGAGAAAGACTCAACAATATTCGTGGGCCCTATAAATTCCTCCTCTTCCAATTAAAACTTACCAGTGTCTTCAGCTGTGAAGAAAATTAGATAGATTTTGAATTAATTTGGATTTTTCATATTTTTTTCTACCCATGCTGCCATTACAAGGAAGAAGTCTCCAACTCACCTGTCTCATCTTTTTCACTAGAACTGACAGGTGGTTTACTATCAAGCTGATTTAAAAGAGGCCTCTTAATCAGGTGTCAGCTTCGGCCCACAAAGTCATATTAATGTTTTGGATCAGGTATGAGGCTCTATCTAAGGCACATTAAGAAAGACTCATTAGAAACTCACTATACCTGGAATTTACAGCCTTCCTTGGAGCTTAATAGCCTGGATAAATTCCTCCTTATCTGGTTTGCTTATGTGAATTATAGCAGTTTTACATTTAGAAACTTTTGAGAATACAAATTTTACCATTATTTTGGCCTCTTTATTCTTACTATCTTCAGTAAGGGTACAGTGATATGCTACATATAAGCCTACCTAGGCAGCAGCATGACCCCTCCATGCCTGCTGCATGAGTCCAAGCGAGGAAAGAACAGCCCTTGTCCATCACTTATCTGGCATTCCTCAAGCACACAGGACTCCTATAATCTTTGAGCACCTCCACAAAACATGGTCACAATGGAAATAATCACAGAAGTTGCAAACACTGCAGACTCTGGAGCTCTCAGAACAGAACTGGACATTTCTGGCCCTTGAGCAGTTAATACTCTTGAGTTTGTCTACTTAGAGCTGATTCACACAGGCAAACCCAAAGCCTTATGCAGTCTTTCTCTGCCAGCAGAGCATGATGTTTCTAGGACAGTTTCACCAAACAGAATTTACCTGACGTTACTGATCAGTTTTGAGAAATAATAATTACAACTCTACTTTGCACAGAAGTTATAATAGAAAGAAAAAGCTGTGGTAGGAAAGGGATAAAAAGAAAACCAGCTTGTTTGCAAAACTGGTCTACTAAGTTATCTATACATATGCTACAGACTGGGTCTTGACCAGTCTAATTTGCTCTCAGGCTGTATTGCCTATCATTTCCAGTTGAGCAAATACCTGATAACAAGCTAAATACGTAGCCAGCCAGAGTCAGGCAACAGAAAAGGACAGGGAGCAGGATTTGGCTGGAAATTAAGTTGATCAAGTGTAGGTTCCAGATTTGTGATTTATTCTCCCCATCTGGATGAGACAGTGCATAAGCATTTAAATATTTATTGTGACTAACCAAAACCTCTGACTATATTTGACACGAATATCGTAGCCCGAAATAACTGTTGCCCACAAAGCACTGGGATATACTCTGCTGATACACAATTATGAAAAAAACGGGCTTCCTCCTCTTCCATTGGCACTGTGTTAATCTCAGTATTGGCTGAAGACAGCACGAAATAAAGAATAAATGAATCAGCGTTCATTTTCATACTGTAGATCTGAATTTAGACAAGGATAATTATGGTCTTTATGGAGATCATTTAGTATCATAAAGAAATACTTTTTAACTTCTTACAAAACATTTCATAACAAGAGTTTATGTTTGCTTTCTAGCACCACACTAAGGATTTGCACAAAATTTTTATGTACAAAATGATAAATTTAATAAAATATTCATATTCCAATAGATTTAAAAGATCTGACTTACTTAAATCTTAACAAAAGTAAACAGTCCTATACAGATTCATTTGTCATATGTATCTCTGGAGAAATCATGGTGACTGGTGTTGAATCTGGAGAATGGGGAGAAATATATGGGTATTCACCATACAAAACGCAAAAGGATGCATCAGGAAATTAGAAGTGACCAGTCTGACCTTTTCTATAAATAAGAGACATACACGCATAGTATACCATTGGCTCTGAAAGCGCACATCATTTCTCAGAAGTTTCATGTTATTCTCTGCTGCTGATCAGGCAGCAAGAAAAGGATATTAAAGAGAAAACAAAATGATAGCACAAAGCCACCGGTACTAAAGTTCATGGACAATATTTTTGATAGGGACTGTGATGTGTCTGCTGTTAAGGAGCTGTTAGGGTACATGTAAACCATTGTGTCCTTGTTTGACACCATGAGCCTGCTGTATTAAGGACATTGAAAAGGGATGCAAGAAGTAAGATGTTCAAAAGTCTGCAAATGACAAATGAGTCTAGATTCCATTTAGAACTCATTATGATAATTTAATTCCAGATTTACCAAAATTTTTGCATTTTTATCAGCTAAAGCAGTGATTTTTATGTACATCAGGCAGCTCACCATTGTTAATTTTAGGCCCACCCAGCTACATTGATTTAAAAAATGATCTCTAGGTCATATGGGTACTTTAGAAAAGCTTTTCACTAGAAGCTCTGGGAAGGTAGCAAGAATGACTACTAGGCTATGTAAATTAACCTAGAAGGGGAAAAAAAAATGCTACCAAAGAGAAGACAAGTGAAAGGATCAATTGTAGAAACAGCAAAATAAGAAGTCTTAAAATTTGTCAAGAGATTAAAAATAGAACAGCAAAAGGAAAAGAAATAGATTATTTAACTATAGCCGGCCACCCTCTCTGAGGGCCAATCTGCCTTGCCCTGCATGGTTTGCTGAACAAATTGTCTTCTTCCCTACTCTCCACAACAAGACAGACTGCTGTGAGAAATAGAAATAGTACTGGCTTACTTTACAGTCATTTGATTCTGAAAGCATGAATTAAAGGAAAAATAATTTGGAGTCTTAAGTCAGTATTGGGAGATGTGTAAACTTTCTAATAGAAAGTTAGAACTGTAAGATACGAGCTATTTATTTTTCCTACAGCATTTTGCTCTATGACTACAGACCCTCGGAAGAACTACAACATAAAGACTAAAAAAAAATATGAATTTAAGCTCTAGACACAGGTAAGGATCAAAACACACACTTATCTTTAGGTACCCCCACCAAAACTAAACAGCAAGCCCATATCATGTTTTGAATGCAGTTGAGCAACACATATAGTTTGCAAAGTTTAACAAACTGAAAATGTTATGGAAACTGATATTTACATGATTTACTGCATTTTATGGTCTGTTATGTCACTTATAACACCACATATGACATTCAGCCAAGTTTAATATTTTGTCTTCAGACCACTAGCTCATCTCAGCTGTTCTACTGGCCTGACTTACTTGATATCCTAAAGTGAGAGGATGTATTGTTGCTTCCTAGTGTGCCCATACTATCTCCTTTATAACATGAGATATTTTCAAAATGAGATGTGTCTACCCAGACAGCTATTGTAGTATAAAACAAATCAATCTTTTTGAGAGCTACTTTGAATTTTACTCCAGTTCTCTTGAAGGCTATTTCTCACAGGTACTGATCATGAAAACACACTCACAGCTGGGCTGACATTGAGTTTCTAAAGGATATACAGTGTAAATTGGGCTAACAGACACACAGGAATAGACCTCTCGATTAAGATACATGAAAAACATTGTAATTATCAGATGCCATCCTTAAAAAGGCTTCTGGTCAAAAAGCTGAAATATAAAACATTTTCCTTTGTTCATCACTCTCTAGTTTTGCCAGATGTTCTTTGCTTTAGTTCCACTGAAGCAAGAAAGCCTACATTCATCAGCAAAAAGCAATTTTACTCGCAGAAAGATGGGGTTGTCAAGTTTTCTGGTTTAGTGAAAAATATTTCAGATATGAAATAAATTAAAAATAATTAAACAAAATAAATGAAAATATGTAATTAAATGTTACATTCTTCTTGCTTCAGAACAAAAGTATTCATACAACTGCAGGATTAGGGCTCTCCAAAAATCAGCAAGTGCCACAAAATTATGCAAGCTGACAACAGTGCTGATCTGGCTTTCTTAAAGTGTAAAGGACATAGACTGGAGTGGTTGGAAAGTACAAAGGCAGATGAATATGCATACAGCTGGTAGCAGATACAGATCTGATTTTTGACATGCACTTTGCAGTTGCTTATAGCCCTGCAGAAGACGCTTGGGTTGACAGACTGCCAGTGGCTGGAGCTGACCTGGCTGGGGTGAAACTTGGGGAACTGCCTGAGGGTTCACACTGAGTTAATGCATCAGGACAGCTGATCATCTTTGGGGGTGCAGGAGGAGACTCTGTTGGTGTCAGTAGAGCAAGACCTATTTGTAGCAGCTAAGAAAATTGTCTAGGGTTTCAGAACTATAGAGCACTTGACAGAAGTGACAACACAAAGTGTGGTGAAGCAGTGGCCTTTGGGAAGTAGGTGGTACCTTCCTCTCTCATTACCAACATGCAGACAGAATAGGTGAATAAAATTACTGCCAACATTTATGTTGCTCCCAGAATACAACTGTAGAGCAACTCTTTTTTTGGGTTATCTCTTCTTCCCAGCTATGTAACTTTACCGCACACTCTCTGCATTTCTTGGACTCACGTAAGTGTCCTGGGTTCAGCTATGCAAGAAGTGAAGGACAGCTTTATTCAAGGATCTGGGGTCATATATTTGTTCTGTCACTAGGATTCGGTTATAGTTGTGAAATAAAACAATCTCCATGAAAGGTTTCCTTGAAGGAATCTCTGAGATTTTGAGGAAGCAAATGGGTCTCACCCCAGCCCACATCTCTTGTTCCCCTGTATTTACATGCTACAGTTAGATTCTGTGGGTCAGTGGGAGGATACTCCTGAAAATTATAAATAATCAACCTTCACTTAATGTTACTTTTGTTTTAAAAGGGTCCAAAGAAGGGAAAAAAACCCCAACGAAACAAAACCAACCCCAAAACCATTGCATACCTTGCAATCCAGAAGCTATTTGCTGGTCTGCTGGGGTCCTCCTCTCCCTCTCCCATGGTATGCACTGTCATGGGCTGTAGCAAAATGTCTGCGTTGGTGGAGTTTGGCTGCAGTCAATGAGCTGCCTGTCTTTTGAAGGGTGACATGAGGCAGACACATCCACCAGGCAAGCTGGGAGGTAGAAGTCCCAAACACAGAAAGCCACAACTTCATCCTTTCCTGCTTCCAATCACCATCTAGAGCACAAATATGAGGTAGATGGGGAAGATTTAATAGATTGTCTTATAGCTTCCATAGGAAATATGCAAAGAAGCTAGTCTTCACTGTCACTTGCAAAATAAATCAGTAACACTTGGGATATGCGATTTTATAATCAATCAGGCTTGAAATATTTCCTCCTTAATAGCCAAATGTCTGGAGGTGCATTCTCTGCTGAATATAATAGCAGTCCTTAACTTCTGACCAAAAGCAAAGGACACCAAAAGACGCTTTTATGTGTAAGGACATGTTAAAGATGTCTAATCTTAAATTATCATTCTTCTTCCACAGAGGAAGAAACCCTTCATGGTCCTGTTTTTATCCAAGAGCCATATGATATCATTTACTCCATGGGCTCAGCAAATCCAGAAATCCTACTGAACTGTACAGCTAAACGATACCCACTCCCATACTACAGGTGAAGTCAACTTTGGAAAAGCAGTGTCTCACTGTAAATTTATGTTTTAATCAGTAGAATGCCATCATGCATACCTCAAAATGTATTGAGTACTTACAGTCAGAGTATAAGAGTACACGTAGGTATAGTAAATTTGAGGAATGAAGGAAAAATATTTTTGCTAGTCTACTGCTAGCAAAGTTAACGTAGGGGGAGAAAGTACATCATTGAAAATTGTCCCCAGATTATTTTAAAACATACAAAATTACTTTGATTCCACAAAACAGCTGTGGAGAAAATGGAAAAATGGAAACACTGTGCATCCGTATTTGATAAATCTTCCCATACATCAATAAATGCTTGGAAAGCAAAACAGCAACATCCTTACCCATTTCAATTTCTGACATTTCAGATATATATTTATAGTGTTTATTTAGAGAAACAGCAAGGCAAAACTCTGATATCTAGTTTAAAATATGCTGTAGGTGCACTTGAAACCTTGGTACATAAAACTGTGTTTATTCAATAACTATTGACTCATTTAAAACAGATTGCCGCGCAAAGGATGTGGAAACCCGAGTCTAACAGAGGAAAAGCTGGAAATCTGGGAAAAAATGGCAGTGTGGTTTCTTCAGAAAAGAATGGGGAAAATTAATAATTATAGTAATAATACTCATGAAGAAAATGAATCATTCATGAAAGACATGAAAGCTGTGTCTTACCAAATACTTAGTACTTATTTGATAGCTTTTAATTGCTTACACTACAGTTTCCTCTGTAAAGTATCACTACTAGTTAGCAACTTGGCTTTTATACTTCATGTATTGTTTCCAAATATTGTGTTAGTAAAGGAACACTTTATCTCCTTTTCACAGTGTAACTTCTCTTCCTATGAGTAGAAATCCTCACCCATTTCCTATCTTATTTGTTCATCCTGTTTTCAACATGAACATCTACTGCTCTATGTCACGAATGTCAAGTTTTTTTCAGTTCCTTCATCCACCTGCTTCATATGCACATATACAAGCATCATCATCAAAGACCTGTCAAAACTGTTAGCTCTTGTATTGCACCCACGATCTCCTCACATGCACAAGTAGTAGAGACAGCAAGGTTTCATTAGGCAGAAGACCTTTGAAGTCTCTTCACATCATATAGCTGATATTCATATTTTCTCTTTCACTTTTTGCTTACCCATTAATTAGATTCATTATTTTCTTTGCACTATAAGGACATTTTTCAAAGCCTCAATTACTCTGGTAATTGGAGATCAACAGCTGGGGATAGATTCTGAACCATTTAGGTCAATTAGAAGTTATCAGACTATCACTGCTATTACAACCTGGGAGCTTTTCACCATGACTTGAAAATAATGAGTCTTCAGCATTTTGATTTCACTAGAGCTAATGCCAGTTTTGTCAGATAAGGATTGAACCCATACATTTAAAGTTCCAACAGTTTTAGATAAATGAAGAATATGAAATTTTAATCATATCTTTTGTTGAGTGATGGAAAAGACCAGCAAGGACTACTGCAAGGTTTCTCTTCCCTCCAGAAATACAGAACCACTACAACAGGAATAAAGTTATACACAAGCTAATTTGCTGTTTAGCATTTTTTACACATATATGCTAACTAATAGACTTCTTTAAAGAAAAAATGCTTAGCATTTCCTGAAAGTTTTACATACTATATTAGTCTTATAGACTCAAATAATAATAGCTTTTTGCAACTACCTTTCAAAATCCTGGGTGTCTAACAATCACAATGCAAAATCTGTATAGAATTGAAATAAACATAAGGGCTAAGTAATAAAAAATGAGGGACCCTGATTTCCTGTTGGACACTGTTGGAGGTAGAGAACATAGATCAGATAATAATGGAATCAAAAATATGGATATGTATCTCTAAAATCAGCATGTTAGGAAATCTATATAGATGTCCTGCTTAACTCCATTATACCCCTGCTGAACACCATTTTACCTACTATGCCTTTCCTTACAAAATCAAAATTGTTTATAGTATCAGGTACATTATTTCAACTGTTTCCCTGAGTGGTGATGGTGGTAAATAAACATAACCTTTCAAATTAGATTTGTAATTTTTTGTACTTCAGCTTTTTTGTTAAACTTGATTGAAGAATTATCATCAACTAACAAAAGTAATGAATTTTAGTTCTTTTTCTGCTTACAGCCTATCCACAAACATATCAGAGTTCCACAGTTTTCTTTCATTAAGTCATTCAGTTTAGTACAGCTAACCTTCCATCACACTGGAAAACAAAAACAAACAACCAAAAGAATTCACCTAGAGCCAAACAAATGTTTTCTGCACTATTTTGACATTTCCTGTTTGGTCCCAGGTGCTTAGCCCTAACTTTCCCTGAACTTGTGTTCAGTGTCCAGAATAATCACACAATCTAGTATTTTCAGGCATGTTTGAAATTGAGGAGTTTTTTCCCCCTCAATCTTCACAGGAGCAGTCAATTGAACAAATAAATAAGAAATCTAAGGACAGCATGAGCATTATTCAGTATAACAGTATTTTAATATTTCAGCATAACTTAGAATTATGCAGTAAAATAAGATAAATAGATTCAAATTCAATCCAAATCAAAATACCTCAGAAAAATAACTGCATCAGACAAATTAAAGTGAGAGGTACAGGACCACAGAGTCTAAGATGATTGCAGATGACAAAATATGTTTATAACCATTGCATAAAATTATAGAATGATGCCCAGTAACCCCAAGAATATATTTATTTTTCCCTACCAAAATATTAAAGATCATAGCTGACCAAACAGCAGTTTTATCTCCCTGAAACAAACTTGCTCCGAAGCTCATTATCAGCCTGTGTAAGTGTTAGACTGCAAGCCAGATGTCTCATGCCTTTAAAGAGGTGGCTCCAGGCTGAGGAGTCTGCATTCTCAGCTTTGCTGGATTTACTCGAACATAGGGTAGGGTATAAGGAGAGGTGTCAGGATCATGGTGTCAGTACATACATTGCCCAGAATAAATTCTACTCAGAGAGAAAAAGGGAAGTCTGAACATCAGAGAAAGCTGTGGGTTTGCAGCTTAAACATCAACTTGTGTATAATGAAACGTAGTGGTATTTCTCAAACAGGTCCTAAGAATACCTATAATCTGCAAAAATCTCTAATATTTCACCATTTTTAAGTTTGATGCACTTCTGTGTTCTTCTGGCATTTTTAGCTAAACATTTTTCAGTGTGAAGACATGATAGAAATTCATTATTTTATTTTTTCCCCACAATTCCTCTTTAAGATATTACCCTATAGAGAGATTGAATAATTTGCAGTAAAGTCACATTACTCACATGTTCGTGTCCATTGATAAATTCTACTTGTCCTTGTTTTTATTTGCTTGGAAGTGGAGACTATTTGAGTAGTAAATCACAAGTATTGATTAAGTAGTATAAATAAAAGGAAATCACCATATATTACAGGTTTATTCTTCTGTCAGTGATATGACCGCAGTGTACTTTAGAAGGAAGTTCCTAATAAGACCAGCATAAAAGATTTAACATCACCCAATGGCTTGGAAAGATACTAGTATATTGGTATATTCCAATGTTAACAGAAACCAGTAACAATTTAAGAAAAAGGAACAAGAGAATATGGACTACCTCTTACTCAAGAACTTTAAGTCACAATGGGAAGCAGGGGAGGTCCCACATATAGATGTTCTGAAAGTCTTTAGCTTAATGAGGAGTTTACTGGGAATATTTTATAACTGGTGTTCTATAAAAAGTTAGATTTTGAAGCTAATAGTATATGATAATTTGGTTTATGAATTCATAAATCACAGTTTTCTTTTAAGTTTGGACATATCAGTATGATTTGAGAAGCCTTACATTCCTAAGGAACTCATGAATTCAGCATCAGAATATAGCATATTTTAAAGTTTGTTTTCTGAAACAATTGGTCCAGGAAGCATTTCCTGTAATTGATGAAAAGCATTTGCCAATCTTTGCATGAAGTTCACAAAAATATGTAGGTGATCTCTACCTTAACAGGCCTAAGCTAAAATGTTAACATATTTCTTCAAAGATTTGTGTAGTAGTGTGCTGCAGAACACACAAAGTGGTTAAATCTTTGTCTATCACATGAATTCATTAATTCACTTCCTTCTGTGATGTAAACATATTAATTAGGAAAAAGCCCACACCAGGAGGTGAACCTCTGATCTATATGCAAAGTTTAATAGTCATTGTACCACGGTGATTAGAATGATTATGAGGATACTGTGAAGAATTCATTTGCAGCAACTAAGCCAACATCTTTGCATTTGTTTTGGAAAACAATTATAGACCTTAATTGGGAGCCATGTAATGATGACAGCAGTTATTTCAGTGATTGATTCAGAAATTAAAGAGAACTGGCAAACTAAATACCAGAATATCCTATATTAGAAAACTGAAAGGTTTAGACAGCATGTACCATATGCAAATAACAAAATATGGCAAAATCCAAACACTGATACAGACAACTGCTTCATAGAACAGGTTTATGGATGGGCACCAGCTAAGATTTTGCTCATGTATGAAAAGGAAGAAAGCCAAAATGCCCCCAGAACAACAGCATAAACCTAGATCAACTAAAGCAAAACAAAAAAAGGAATAGAGCAGAGGTACATAAAAGTCAAAAATCAGCTGCAACTGCTGGTGTTCCACTGTTGCATCCAAATTTCTTAATGTTGATGCATTCATGAAAGAGGAGACAGTGATTGGAAGACCCAGATAGATTTTTTAACAATGCCAGTATTTTTTCACAGGACTCAATCTCATATTTTAAACAGTCATTACTTATCTTTAAAAAGAACACAGGCCCACTTGAAAAATAGCTTTATTTCTTCTGTACATATTTGTCAGGATTTGCCTTGGAACACAAATGTATTTCACAGCACAAATTGGAAACCTTTCTCCAAAAGAAAAATTGCCTGTGCAGCCTGATCTTGTAGAGAGAGGTTTGTGAGCAACAGAAGTAAAGAATTGTGCTGTGCATCCAGGTCAGATCTTCCAGGAATAAAGTTATGATGGAAGTTTGCTTCAATTTGTTATTGTGGAAACTACCATCACTATCAGTAAGTTCATCTTTGCAAATAACAAGAAATTGAACTTTTTTATGCTGTGATTTCAGGTAATTAACAAAGGAACAATTGCCCTTGTTTCCAGGACTGCCATAAAGCCTTCTGTAAATTCAAAGTGAGCCATTAGCAGCTCCTGTTTGGTCTTTGCATACTAGGGAGGGGTAGACAACACACCTACATAAGCCAACAGAAATGATACAGGCAGAAGAGATGGTTGTGGTATAAAATTAGGAAAAGAAAATACGCAGTTATATAGTTTTAGGATGCTGGCAACCTTAAGTGTGACATTAACAAGCCCAAAGCTTGCAGACATCAGTGAGGTACTTTATTGCTTCATCAAACTTTATGTGGAAAATGAAAATTCAGTGACGAACAGTAAAGCCACAAAATTTCCCTTCCTAAAGCATAATATTTATTTTCTTTGAAATATAAATTTTATTTTGGCATTTGTAAATAGCTTTGCAATGTTGCAGACCATCCATTTCCTACTTACTGGACTACAGGGACAAATCACCATTTAAAATAGTAGCACTCATCATTAAATTATCAGTCTCAAACTTGCTGTACAAAAACTTCTCATCTGTCCTCTGAAGTATAATTCTTCATGATCTGTACCTCCAAATCATTTTTGTAATCAAATTTATGGCATCATTGCCAGGACCATAAAGTACATTCAGGTATCATTTATGTTATACAAAATAAGGTAGCTGTAGTTGAGGCATATACAATGCTCTCAAATGGATGGATAACTTAGTTTGTATGAATAAGTTATAATTACTTTTTGTAGACATTTGTATGAACACTGGTGACTAGCATAAAAGCAGTAAAGATTTTTCAAAGAACATAACTATTGGTATTATTAAGATTGATATAAGAAGCAGTCTTGTGTGAAAAATGATGTAATTTTGTAATATTTAACTACATTTTTATCATTACAGGTATGCTACAGCACACTATTTAAGATAAATATGAATAGGCTCTGTAAATTATAAGCATAATTTGATTTTTTCCCCCTCAAAGGTGGAAGCAAAATGGCACAGATATTGATCTTACCATGAGTTATCACTACAGGTTGGTTGGAGGCAGCTTGGCAATCAATAACCCACATAAAAACAGGATATTGGAACATACCAGTGTTTGGCCACAAATTCATTTGGAACAATTCTGAGCAGGAAGGCAAAGCTTCAATTTGCATGTGAGTTGGGAAGATCACATTTATTAGAGCATTATTTTCTGATGAATTCTGCACATGAAGTATAATTTATTGGATCATTGAAGTATCATCGGTGATTCTTTTCAAAAGGTTTGGCTTACTTCAGCTGTGCTTATTCTTAAAAAAGCCTTTCCTGGTAAATATTAATAACAAAACCAGACATATGATGGTTGCTACCTCTCAGGAACAAGAATAACTTTCAGAAAATTGAAAGGTCAAGGAAGATGAGTACAATTTTAACTTAATGAAAGTGTTTCCACTTTTTAAGGCAGTGCTTTGTTTGCTATATTGCAAGTAGTTACAATTGGAGGGGGGGGAAACATTGCCAAAAGCTAGGCTTTCTATTGTCTGTAGTGTGATGATATCAGAGTCCTAAAAACATTGTACTCCTAATTGCCATGCTGATATTTTGCTACATTAACAGGATAACAACACTTTTTTCCTTGTACAGTGTGCAAAATGGTGAGCTGTGCACCAAACGTCACATTTTTCAGCTCAATGGGGTATAGCATGCACACTGTCTTGAGACTACTTAAAATTTATTACAGGCTTACTCCCCATTTCACTTCACAATCTTCTTCATAATGTTTATATGTGGTGTCTGAGTTGTGTTAATGCCCTGGGGTGAGGGAACAGCAGCAACAGTCAAAACCCCCTAAATATTACCTCCAATCCTTTTCCTTCAGTGTAAAGGTCTGAGCTGTCTGTTGCTGGGAGAAAGCAATTGTTTTCAAACCTCATTAATAAAACATGTGTCTAAAGCCAGCCTTGTGTCACTATTTCAGACACCAGCAAACATATTACTTATTAATCTTGTTCCATTTCTCATAGCAAATCTCATGTCGCAGGGGTTATACAAAGGAGGCATTAGAGGTCAGAGTGGTTCACAAACTCTCTTTTAGTAGAGCTGATCAAATGGTATATTGCTAGTATCTCATTTAATAATGTTTTACGCTGAATTTCTTAAAGAGCTTGATTCCCAAGAGGTGATAAAATGGAAACAAAAATTTTGATTCATTATTTCTCTACTTTTTCTGAAACATCTTTTCAAGCTGATCTTCCTGTATGGGAAATTATTTCAAGATCTGGAGATTAAATTGCTTAGTTTTTTAGAAACTAGAAACTTTAGACAGAAGAAAGAATAGATGGCCACTACAAAAAGCTGTCTATGGAATCTACAATCCCCAAGGCACCCAGATAGGCCAGAAATGGAGCTGGAAAATGACCCAAAGGAAAGGAATACCCTCAAAAGCACAAAAGAGATATTAAAAATTAAAATGGGGAGGGTAAAAATTAAAAGGGGGTGGGGAGACAAGGAAAACCAGAAATGTCTCTGGAGGAAAGAAGGCTCTGGTGATTGTTCAGCATATCATATCACACAGTGATTATATTTTTCTAGAAAATTTTATCCCGGTTCAAGTTCCTGGAAGCAGTTTGGTTTTGCCATCACTGCTCTCCCAGCCCATAGGGAATCACACTGGCTTGGTGCACCAGCTCTTCGGTATATAAACATATATTCTGGACAGTGCTTCTTTGCACAATGATTAATGGCACTTCCTATGGCTTTCTATGTTTACTTTTACTTAATCATCATTTCATAGCCATGGGTACGACCAAAGCTAGCTCTGGAAAACTAGTTTTAACACTTTGCAAGGAGAAGGGTTCAGAGAAAGCTGAAATTGAAAGAAGGGAAAGAAAGCTGATGGCAAAAGCCTCACTAGTAAGGAAGACAGAGGAGAAGAGTCCTTTATCAATGGACAGTTTTCCTATGAGATTGTGTTTACTAAGGATCTCAACATGGGTGTGCACCTTCCTGCAGAGAGCAAGGTGGCTCTGCAGAGGCCTCTTGCAATTCCCCCAGTCCTGGTGAAGCACAGCCAAGGGTCTGCTGTCAGACATGCAAACCTGAAAGAAATTACATGTGATTTCTGCCCTGCCTGAGGCAAAGTGTATCTCAGTACACATAGCAGCTAGAGGACCTGTTTGCCAGGAAATAGACTTTGTCAATGGCATTAAGCATTTTCAGTTAACACTCTGTGCTGGTGAAGCATTCCTTCTGAAGAGCACTTCGGTCATTAATAGCTTGAAGTCTAATGCCAATATACAACAACCAAACTAGGCTAAATATCAAACAGTTCCTTTTCTTAGGCTTCATACCCCCACCAAGACACATCCCAAAGGTACCATGGGGAACAGGTCACAACAAAGTTGGGCCTTGTTTGTCCACAGCAGCAGTCAAACCCACAGCTCCCATCCTGTCTTAATCCTTCAGTTCTTAACAGCAGTCATGTAGATACATCCCATATTCAAGCAGCACACTATTTTTCTTTAGCAGTGACAGATATTTACATCCTTTCCCATATAAAAGAGAAGACAGACAAATTGAAGGTTGTCATCTACACTGGCAAACACAAACATACAGGAAAATGCTTCAATTTAGCAGCATCATTGTGAAACTGAGTTTTATCTTGTCTTACAATAGAAAACAAAAAAAATAAATCACATTATATGGAAAATGTTATAATGACCCGATGAGAATAGTGGCACAAATTACCTTGAAACAATTATTACACAGTTAACATTGTCTTATTTCTTATTTTCATGTTGTCATCCAGTTTACTTCTTTGTTTCAACCAATACTTCAGGCTATATCTTAAAATCCAGGCAGGCATGTTGATATTACAACATTTTCATTCAATACCTAACAAAAATAGGACTTTTCCCTGCTGCCTAGCATATTATTGCAATCATCATGATAAATAATTGAAACAAGACTATTATCCAAGTAATGGTGTTTATGTGTATTTGTCTTCTACTACAAGGTAACTAACTCCAAGTATGAGTTTGAATTAATGATACCTCTGGAAACCTATTGTACATGTCAACTTAATATGTGAAAAATACTTTTTCCTCTGTTCAAGATAGTGAGCTCTCTAAGTAGCAAAATAAATGTGGTAAGAGATTAGAAATATGTCTTCAGATTCAGCTGGAGTTTCATGCTTATCCTCTATTAAAAACAGAGCTGTTAAATGAAAGCTGCAGGAGGAATATCGTACAGAAGGAAGTGGCATAGATTATTAAAGCTACAAGCTGAAAATGAGAGACAGCATCAGTGAGAGCACAGAGCAAGAGTACATAAATGCATTAGCAGCCTACATAGGATGGCAGTCCTGTGATACCTGTACTTCTTGGCAAAGGTTTGTTTTGTCATAAAGTTGAAAGCTCCTTATAAATCCCGTATGTCTGTTGCTACCCAGCAAGCAGTACATTTTGAAAAACTAACATGTTTTCCAAGAACTGGATCTGGTTGATCTGGATCTTCAGTCTGGTTAAAAAGCATTTGTGTCAGATCCCAGCTTGTGCAGCCAGAGCCCATCACAGGCACAAGGGTCCTTATACAGATTTGAGCTTTGCTCCCAAGACACAACCTGCCACCCACATGGTGCTTCCCCCTCAAGTTCAATATTAACATCCAGCACAGTCACCTGTAGTGCTTCAGCTGTACATAAAGGGAAGGTCAAAGACAACTGCATGGGGAGCTCATCTTTGCGAAGTATGCAAGAGTCAGCTTGAAGAGGTGGGGACATGGAAGGTTTTCCTTCAGGTTTTACAGTTTCCAAAACAAAATGAAGATGTTCATGCACAAGATTCCCAGATGCCACAAGTTTTGCTCCTCCTGCATGCTCATTGGTGCAGACACTTGTGAAGCAGCTGCCCTGAGCCCTGCCATCAACAATCACCTCCTGAAGCATGACAGAGTCTGAGCAGGCACAAACATAGCAGCTATCACTTTTGAGCCAAAGATACCAAGATCACAGTCACATTCAAAATTCATAAAAGAAAGAAGCATCCAGGATTAAAGGACTATTTTTATCAGCAAAACTGTAGTTTCTCCTCTTCTATGGTGCTAAGATGCATTTATATGCATATTAATAAGGTCTTTGCAAAAATCCATTTTCATTAATGAAGATCATCTAAATTGAATTTCATGTCTTAAAAAAGGACAAACAAAAAGTCTGTTATAGAGAACTGCTTACACATGGCTTTACCCAGAGCTCTATTCCCAAGGCACACAGGGGATTTCTTTTAATTATTTCATCAGTTTTAAGTAAAAGTAACTGTGTGAAAATGACTAGTCTTGAGGGAAATACCCATAACTAGCCACAGTAAAAAAGAGTCTGTCCATGCATGTTACTAATTCTTTCAGTTCTTACACATGTCTATAACAGAGGCATTATCAGGTACGTAGAAGAAAGGACAAACAAAAAGTCTGTTATAGAGAACTGCTTACACATGGCTTTACCCAGAGCTCTATTCCCAAGGCACACAGGGGATTTCTTTTAATTATTTCATCAGTTTTAAGTAAAAGTAACTGTGTGAAAATGACTAGTCTTGAGGGAAATACCCATAACTAGCCACAGTAAAAAAGAGTCTGTCCATGCATGTTACTAATTCTTTCAGTTCTTACACGTCTATAACAGAGGCATTATCAGGTACATAGAAGAAACAAAAACTGTAATTAAACTAGAAAAAAAGTACCCCACCACGAAAAAGAATCACGTGTGAACCTAATTCATAACTATTCAGGGAATAAACCCAGAAAATTCAGTATTAATTGAAAACATCTAGTTGCCGGGGGATCTGAAATTAGATTCTCAAATTGTCCTACCATAGCTGACAGTCTTGACTGTGGTTCTCTCATACCTCAGGCCCCCATAAATTATCATGAATTCTGAGAAACAATGACAATTTAAATTCATGAATAAGCTTAGTCATTTCATCCTGAACCACACTCGAGGGCACACAGTGGAGGTGTTAGACCATGTATTTAATAGCTCCCCGTACACACTAAGGAAGGATTTTTCCTTGGCATTTTTGGGCTGCAACCTTATTCTCACATCTTCCAAAGGGGTGCTCCCCTTTGCTTGGTGTTTTTTCTCAATAGCATTTGTCTAGATATGCATATCCTGCCTCCTCTTGGCCAGTGTCAACATACAACAGTGTGAATGAGAGCAATAGTGCTGGAGCACTTGGAATAAAATCTGCAGCTCCCAAGTGTTCTCACATGATTTCTCTCAGATAGATGGAAAACAGTTTTGCTGAAATAGATTAAAGAGACAATAATCCCTCCTGGACAGAGTTTTTCCATTCCAAAACATAAAATAATAGTTCATCATTAGCATTTAACTGTTTCGGGGAAATATAACAAAAGCAATCAAGTCCTTTTAGTCTTCACTAGATCAGACAGTCCGAGCATTAGCAAAGCCCCGTTAGAGTGACTGTCCATGCTAGCATGAAAGCCCACTATTCCTCCGATTACTTCATCATGTTATTTACCTTCAACTGCACACAAATTACAGAAACATCACAAAGCAATACAGTATGCCTCAAAATGTCATAACCCTTTTTGCTTGCAGTATATGCTTTGAAATAGAAAATGGAAAAATCAATACACTTAGATCACATAGTCTGAATTTGCAAAGTCTGAGCATGCATGAATTTTAGTCTAAGTGGCACATACGCTTTTGGATTGGTTGTATTGCAGTACTGTCTGTGTGTGTCCAAAAATCCCTCTGTAGCAATTGTATTTGATTAAAAGGTGTGCTAGATGTTGTAACTACCACCTTGAGTAAAGCTCTCTGGGTCTTTAAACTGATTGTTAATTCTTCATTGCATGTAAGGGCTGGCATACTGATCAGGCTGACTAGCAGCTTACACTGCAAGAATGAACACTGCAACTTTTTTCTCAAAGAGATATATGCTTCTCAATTTAGCACTCAGTAGCACTCAGAAATGGCCAAATGACAACTGAAGAGCAAAGAGGAGGAAGAGCCCAGCTTTCCAGTGGCAGAAGCAGGTTAAAGTTACATCCCACAAAGTTTCACTTCATTTCCTAAGTTTCCTTATCCTCTATAGGGACACTTCAGGTAAAGTCATAGGTTTGCCTCTAGTCACATCATTCTATAACCTACAAATGCTAAGTAATGCATTAAACCTACCCCTGTTTTGAAAGGACTTCCTTATATAGAACGCAGAATCAGATCTCAATTTGTAGAGATGAGGAGAATCAAATAAAACCAGTGTCCTTTCCAGCCTCTGCACAGTGCTCCTGATGATCCTGGTAATGCCTCTCTACCTGCATCTTCCCCTGAGCCAGTGAGAAAAAAGTGCAACCTGTAGCAGCAACTCTTCCTGCAGATCAATCTTTATCAATCCATGAAGGAGGGAAATACTACTGTCATCACTTCTTATGTCACTAACTAGGCTTACAGCTCAAAATTCCCCTTTGGACTTTTAACCACAGTTAACCAAGAATCAAATATAACTACAGCAGCAGTACCTACCTCTCCCTGTGTATAAGTAGCTTCTGAATAGGATGAATTGCAGTAAATATACCAAGAATTCAGTTTATTACTTGGAAATAAAGCCCATATTTTGTCAAAATTCTGCCCGGAGTAAAAAGAAACAGGATTTTCATTTATCAGTTCTGATAGCTATGGATATTTTGTGCCAATGCTCCAGCACTCTTGGAAGCAGTTCACCATGGTAGGAGTCTACATCAAGATCTTAGCTTAATGGATGCTTTCCATGGAGAAGCCTCAGTCATATTTTCTTCCCCACCCCCTGCTAATATTTCCCCACAAAATTAGGAAAAACCTGTTGATAGCCAATACACATTGCTGTAAGAGGTCTGTACACTGCTCCAGCCACTCTGAATCAGGTCACTGATTTCTTCAAGGCTACTTTGAGCACAATATTTGCATAGAACCAGCTATAAGCTATGCAGCTTAATCACTCAAAGAACAAAAGTGCTTCAAGACCTCACTACATTCAGCTCATAGAATCATAGAATAGTTTGGGTTGGAAAGGACCTTAAGATCATCTAGTTCCAACCCCCCTGCCATGAGCAAAGACACCACACACTAAACTATGTCACCCAAGACTCCATCCAAACTGGCCTT
>NW_009917931.1:15370-25864 GCF_000696875.1 Nestor notabilis | reverse complement strand
GTCCTACCACTACAGTCCCTAATGAAGAGTCCCTCCCCAGCATCCTTGTAGGCCCCCTTCAGATACTGGAAGGCTGCTATGAGGTCTCCACGCAGCTTCTCTTCTCTAGGCTGAACAACCCCAACATTCTCAGCCTGTCTTCATACGGGAGGTGCTCCAGCCCCTGTATCATCCTCGTGGCCCTCCTCTGGACTTGCTCCAGCAGCTCCATGTCCTTTTTATGTTGCGGACACCAGAACTGTACACAATATCTTTCTGTATCTCTGTTAAGCTTTCCGGTATTTACTTCTTTGTAGAAGTCTGTGCACATGCAGGCTCTCACAGGCTTAAGGAAAAGCAGGAACCATCAACCACCATTCAACAGTTACAGGACAAGGCAGGTCGATAATAGCATTGCTATTTTAAACTCAGATATAAAAACAGGATTATGCAAATATCCAGAGATTCCTGAAGACAAAAGGAACAGCCTGGAATCTTAAAAACAGAAGTAATGAATATGTCTACATAATGAAGGGGTTTCATTTTCTCCATAATCCCCCAAAGGTTCGAGCCAGCTCTGTTCTCAGAGCCCAGCTAACATGTATCAACAGTAAATGCAGTCATGACCTCTTGTTAAACACACGAACTGGAGCTGATTAGGTAGAAACATTCCCCCTTTTAATGCTGTAGTAGACCAGACAGCATCAGAAACCCAAACTGCATTTTTCTCTCTCAAATGGTTCTCAACATCTCTCGGACTACATAACCACCATGTTCAAGGCTATGTTGTATCAGAATAATTTGTTAAAGCTCTTTTATTCCATTAGACTAGTTACTTAAGCTTTTATTATAAAAGGAGGGTCTCACTTTTCTTATACAGGAATTCTTTATCTGTGAAACACAGACATACATTACAGAGGTTGCAAGGAGCATTAGAGGCAGTGATCTGGTCAGATAAAGTAGTAATAGGGAATGTGTAAGTATTTGAAGATTATCTTCTAGTTATATATTACTATTCTGCAGTTCCTACAAGTGTTTATCCTAAATCAACCCATTGCAAGTTGTATTGGAAAAGCAATATATGGGATTGAGATATGGTCTATAACAAAGCATATACAGGTCCCAAAGCCACTGGATTCTGATAAAATTTAATATTTTTTGAAGGACAAAATGAGTCTCTATTTGCAGTCTGGGTTATTTTCTTTATCTGCTCTACTTTCATTGCAGACAATATGGCTTAGATTCCAAGAAATTATTGAATATCCATAACATCCATACGAGCTGCTTCATTTTTTGGTGTGACATGAAAGTTACAGGTAGAGGTGCGCAAGTTAAAAAACATGAATTACATTCTTTGGAATAAATAACTGCCTTTTAAATTAAAAATAATAAATTTATTACTTATTTTTGCAGTGAAGGTTGATCCTGTCTAATACAAAGGTTTAAGGTACAAAATAAACTTCTATTTTCTGTAGTTTATGTTGAAGGAGGAACAGTGTCATTAGCACTTTGCACAGTGTAAAGGAATAAAGCCACAGGCACAGCTTTCCTCAATAGGCAAACCGCATCTGGTACAGAGAATGCACTGAGCTGTAAACATTCATTTCTAAATGCTACTGGAAGAAAAAACTAAACATATATTACATGAAGTCCCACTTACAAAATTCACATTCAAAAATCCTTTACATCAATCATTCAGAAAAATCTTGAAATTCCCACTGGAAGGAAGTCTGTTGGCTTTGCAGCTGGAATGAACAAGATAAAGCAGTGGTGTCTAGGGACAACCCAGGGTAATTCTGCAACAAGTATAGGATCAAGATCTTGAAAAGGATGGGCAGGAATTTTGGAAAGGCTGAAGTATGCATGGATATACTTGTTACATTTTCAGTAGCGCATAAAAGCTTGTTCTTCCTTGCCATTTTTTAATTGTACATATTTGATCATAGATCATCCTATTGGTAGAACCTGAAGTGGGACTGCAGGGTGTTGAAGAGGAACCCAGCAGGAACCTGGACACAGAAGACAAGCAGCCCTTCACAGGACTGGGAATACCGCTGCTCACTGCCAACAAGGTGGCCAAGGTCCAAGGGAAAGGGCAAGTTCATGAACTATTTCCACACACCCTGCAAAAACAGGTCACTGCAGGAGCAGGGGGAAATATAAATGAAAATAAGCCAGTTTTGGATAAGAGTTAACATCGCTGCCAAGAGGTATTTTGACACAGAGGGCCAGGGCCATCTCTGGTGTAAGTCAGTCAAATCAGTGTAGTTCTGACAGGGATAAATCTGGCCCATGAGATTTACACTTGGGAGAGAAATCTGTTTTTAAGAGCACTCCAATCTGGAGAAAATGCATGCAGACGGCAAAGTGACTCTGATGACAGGTGACAAATGAACTCTGCTGTGACAAGTGAGAAAACTGTTCAGGAATATAAAATATTAAAAATATATTTCTTGCATCCCCCTCCCTTTGAGAAGGTCAGATCCTCAGATATGCCTCTGGCCTGCAGATGGGGTTTAGCATAAGAGCCCTAAGGCTGCACCAACATTTACTGCTTGGTGCAAGTCCTGTGTTTGATTCAGAAAAGAGCTTTAATATTTTATGCTGCTAACTCTGTAAAACAGAAGAGAAAAAAAAAACCAAAACAAACCAGCTGTAGACAAGCAGTACATCTTCACAGCATATGTTTCTTTGCACTGGATTTCTTGGTGCATGAGCAAAAAAACCAAGTCAGCTAAGGATTCTCCCCCCTGTTTAATTTAATTGTGACCTTCCATTTTTTTCCTCTGGAGAACTTGATATTACTTTGTAAAGGGCATTTTCACTCTTTAATTGAAGAAGAATCAGGCTGTGGCAGAAATTATTGTTCCCCACCTTGAAAATTAGTGCCTGGATTGGCTATTCATACCATTTAAGCTGAATTGAAGACCTGAGGCCTGTGTACATCCTAATGTGTAAATTACAGTTCCTCTCCCCTTAGAAGCTCCAAAGCAATTTAACTAAATAAAAGGAGCACTGATCAAGGTCCTTGGTTGATTACGCAGCTTTGGACAAAGGACAAGACCCAATAATTATGCTTTTCCCCTCTCAGTTTGGCAGACTGCTCTATCAGGGCAGAGAGCAGCACCAGGGCTCTCCTGATAGCCTTCTTTAGGAGGGGAAAGAGGAAACATTGTCATTTAACCAGAGTGGGATGCAGTGTTCACCTCAGGTGGAGAACTAGAACAAAAGTCTGAATTACAGTTGATTTTTAACCTGTCCTGGTGAAAAGAATCACTCGGATGTTGCCAAGGTTTGTGCTGCCTGAAGCAGCTTCAACTACTACAGACCCTATGATGTTACAACACTGACAAAGCAGAGGCTCACATGTGCTTCAAATGGGGAAGGAGCAGAACTCAGTAGGTGTTTAGTGGAAAATGCAAGTATTTAAAAATCAGGAAATGGAAAATGCTAAGCAGCTTTCAGAAACCTTAATTAGAGATAACACTGTTCTTAATCTCAGAATTGAATTTATAGTAAATCAATTAGAACATTCAAAAAATTGAGATTAGATGGTAACAGGAAAAGATTAATGTATTGACACTATTATCAAGACAAAGGAACTGTCAGAGGATTTGTTTAGAAAGTTTGCTACAGTTTTGAAAGCTCACTGGAAAGTAAACTTTTTTCAAAGTTGTAGGAAATGAGATTAGCCATTCCTTTGGGAGATGTTTGAAGAACACAATATTTTCCATTTCACCTATTGGTAACCAAGTTTCAAGAGGTTGGTACTCACCTCCTACAAGGTGATGCCATACAACAATACTGAGGAAAAGCAAGAGACTTACTTAGATGCACAGGTCTTCTGGAGTGGTCTGAACAGATGATTCCAACCTTTTGATAACAGGCATAGTCTGTTTCTAAAAATGTTTTAGCCCAACAGAAGTTTGGGACTTCATATGGAAAGGAAAAAAACAAGTCCAAGATCTGGCCAAGTATGGGACCTCCAAGAATCTGAGATAATTTAAATCACCCAGTAAGTTCCAATTTTCCCTATTTGCAGCTATAACAGACCCGATTCCTCTGAATCGGGCACTTAATTCAGACACAGACTTACCAATGGGCCCCTAATTCACTACAGTCATAGGCAAGTGAAGGTAACTAATTTTCAGCTCATAATACGGCTGTTAGAAATGCTTATAGCAAATCATAACAATGAGCTACTTTTAAAAACTGCTGAGGGTGTAATTTTTATCCCCTTTCCCTGTGTGAGAATTTCTATTGTGATACATCACATCCAGTAACTGATCATATTGTGATATATCATAGCCAATAAGAAAAACAAAAAGCCAGAACAGATACAATATATCACAATGTGACACAGCCACATGGCAATGTGAAAAATTGTATTGATTTGTCCTCCAGAGCATAGCTAATTTGTAAAGCCTCTTACTACTAATGCCTTAACATTCATTGCACATTTCAATAACAAGTAATTACAACTGTAATATTTGGGATTATGTAATGATAAAACATTTAAAAATCAGAAGTTCAAGAAAGCATGAAATTGCTTTAATTCACATGAACTGTTCATAATTATGCAAGGTGATAAATTGGACTCTTTAATTGTCTGTAACTAAGAATTCCATATATTAAAACACCCCAGTTTCCTTGTTTGATAATACAGAGACATCTTAAGCTCATTCTTAAAATGGACTGGTTTGGAAGAGTTAAACCTATCCCTGAGCAGTCAAAGGATTTTCAAGCATATGATTCAGAGGTTGAAATGATTTGCTACTTGTGATTAGGTTTTTGTTCCAATCAGACATAGTTTAGTAGTTAATCAACCCAGCAAAACTGATCTTGTCTTCACATGGTGTTGTGCAAGTTAAACCTACCACTCTAGCGCTTGTAAAGCAGTTTTATATTAAAACCCAGATGCGTGGGTAATAGCGGTGATGGGAAATTAGAAGAGCTATATTCATGATACAATCAGCAGTTACACCAATGCTGAGCCTTAAAACACTAAAGAAATTGTGTGGCTGAACCTATTAATTAGCCAATTAACACAAGCACTTTAGCAGGAAATAGTTGTGTATATCAGTTATAATTAATTTCTATATCACTTCACCTATCAATGGCACCTCCATACTCAGTAAAGCTACACTGACAGTCATCCTCACCCAAAACCACTATACTTCTCAACTTCTGTTTTTATTGTAATCAGATATCTACATGGAAGACCTGCAGGCCATATACTACCCTGTCATAAATAAGCATTACTTCCTTGACCCCAGCAGGGGTACTATTGACTCACACCAGCTAAAAAAACCAACCAAACAAAAAAACAAACAAAAAAACCACCCTCTGACCCATTCCTTCTCCCTGTTCCTCTTTGTACCTGGTAATGAGCCGTAAGCCTCCTTTACCTCAAGCATTCCCACTTACATCATAGAAAGCCCTGTAGTTCCGATTCAGCTTCCACAAAAATGCCATATGTTTTGTTTGTTCTGAGCACACACCTTTCTTGCTTAGGTCTGCAAATGTTCCCAGCTGAAAATGATGACTTCTTGCCACACACAGCTGAGTCCATGCATTTCTACTCTTCACTGTGAAAAATCACTTGTTCATCTGAACATTTTGCTTAGCCTACATGACCTCATTATCACATTCAACTGATTAATTGTGCTATAGCAATAGTAATCTGCCAACATGCACAGTGCTGGAAGAAAGTTGCTTTTTGTTAGAACTCACAGCTGAGAAAGCAATGCAGTCTGAAGGAACTTGCCGTTCAAAAAGTGAGATAAATACAAAGAATGGAAGGAATTATGTAGGAACTAGGTGATAATTTATTTATAGATCTCTGCAGAAACACTGAAGTTAACAAATATACCATCTGTTAAATAGTCATACTGTTCCTAAGTGCATATTAGGATTCTGAATGCATGCCAAACACCTGATCTTAGCAATCTTATCTAATACTCTTTTTGACAAGCAACATCATGCTTTATTAGATTATGTCACATTATGTTATAACACTGTGCTAGGTAACTGGGGGAACAAAGCGGTTGTGCCCTCTGGGTGTAAATGCCTGCTCAGGGCAAAGAGAAGTGGTTTTGAGAAGTGGTCAGACTTTCAGAACAAGAGCAAAGTACATCTATGCTTATATTAATCTCCAGTGTTATTATACATTTAACATTTTAAGATTGTAATTAGTCACTGAAAATACACACTACCCCATAATTGGGAAAATGGCTGCAAAATATTTTGGGTAGAAAGAAACATTATTTCTGATGGTCCACCTCTTCTTTGTTGCCCTGGACTACATAAGAAAGATTTAACTCATTATTATTCTCATCTGAACGAGGTGACATAATATTTCATAGTAGATGTTGTCAGCCTTAGAAAAGGTCCAGTAAAGATGACAACAGAATTAAGATTGACTCCTTTAATGAGTTATTTTTACTCATTTTGCTTTGGTTTGCTGTTTGAGGTCGTTTTAATTCTTTATTACAGAAAGACACTGAATAAATTAATTTTGTATAATTATCTATCAAAATCAACTTCCGATCAAAACCAAGCATTCCTTTCCTACTAACTTTTTGGAGGTGGTAGTTTCTAAAAGATGCGGTCTGATGAAGATCTGAGTCAAACATTGGAATGAATTCTCAAAAGAAAACTTCTATACCTAGAGATTTTTAAAACTAGGTTAAATAATTATCTGCTAAGAAGGATGTCACATGCTGGTACCCATCATAGGGCACAAAAAAAATTATTAAATGGCCACTTATGTGCCTTCATATCTACTTTATACCTGCAATTCACTAGTAAGCATAATGGGATGAAAATCCCTCCAGCACCAGAAAGACGAGTTGGTTTATATAATGAAATTATAAACTTGCCATGACAAAGCTCAGACCTCTGCATACACAATGATACTCAAAGCTGAAAGTGTAAATTAGGAAGGCAGAATCAAGTTTTCCCCCACATACACTAAATAGTCCTGAAATTATAACACAGTGACTCCCACAAGAGACCTAGTACTACTGCTTTTTTGTTAAGTCAGGTATACTTGTCATGGTTTTAATGGAGAAACAGACAGGCAATAGTTTCCTAGACGAGAGAAAATACAATACCATGATATCTTGCCATTAAATTAATGATTACTATTAGCAATTTATTACTTCCGAAAATCTTTTCCAAAATCTATTAAAATTTCAGAGTATTACATAGTTAATTCAAACCTGTCATGAAAACCTTTTGCTTCTGTTGCACTGTGAGGGTGGTGAGGCACTGGAACAGGTTGCCCAAGGAGCAGTAAATGCTCCATCCCTGGCAGTGTTCAAGGCCAGGCTGGGTGGGAAACTAGATGATCTGAAGTTCCTTTCCAACATAAACCATTCTATGATTCTATAATTCTATGTGCTTCCTTTTTTCTCTGCCCTTTTTTAGGTGTCTCATAACAAGTGAAATTTTGTTCTCAAAAAAAAAAAAAAAAAAAAAAAAAAAGAGCCATGATTTACCATAGGCAGAAAGTATTGGAAACCACTAGTTAGACTAGATGCATTTTCCATATTCCTCAAGAGTACGAGTTTTTTAAACTCCATTTTTATGTAGAAACTGCACAGTCTGCTTTGTATTAGCACCTATATAAATCAATAACAAAGGGAAACATGACTGTTTCTGTTGCTAGTGCCAGAATCCAAAAAGTTATCACATTTTGCACCTTGCCAGTCTTCTATTTAACATAAACACTAAAATTTGAGGGTCTTTATTTTTCCAAAGCTAGCCTCTTCTCCCAGAGGGCAAAGCCTCATGCCAGCCAACAAAAGCAAATCCCCATCTAATGTCTTAACAGTTATCCCTCTACCACTTTCCCCCACAAATGTTTTCTGCTCACTTTTTCCTTCTTGGAAAACACTTAACACACAGAGAACAAAAGATAGATGATAAATTTTCTCAGGCTGAATTTTCAAAACAGGTAAATAATCCACTCATTCAGATTGAACCAGTAAGTACCTTCTAAATATGAACCTAAAATCCAGTTGCATCCATCCACTGTTTTCTTTTCCAATTAGTATTACAGGATGAAATAAACCAGTTTTCTCTGGATTTTATCTTTTTTTTTTAATCTGTTCCCACATCCTCCCACATCTACCCCCCCTCCCCGACTGCAAGGCAGAGATCTATCCAGCAGGCAATTAAAAGAACATCAGAGTTTAAAACACTTTCCCAGTGTATTGACAGGTACTATCTATTGTGGCTATGACAGAGCAAGGAAGTGCTACAGCTGGCTAATTCAATTCAGTCACCTCTGGGTAGACAATGTCTTCATAGGAGACCAATATACAAGCGATGAAGAGGAGGAAAAGAAAAATTAACTGTGTAAAGTTCAACTAAGGGGTAGAAAATTGATATATTGACATAAATAGCTGAGCCTGTACAGGTAGCAATCATTATTGCTTTGACCAAAGAGAACTGTTTCTCTCTATTGAACTCTGGATCAAGTAGTTGTTCAATTGATGAAAAATGGAACAATTGTTTGAAACAAGAAGCTGCAGCAAAGTAAATAAAATAAGCTTAAAAGCAAGCACTATACCACACCAGTATAAAGAGACGTAACAGGAAGATTATATCTATTACATATTACATCTTGAAATTACAGTATTTCAAGAAATCATTTTCCAAAGTACTCCAACAAAAGTAGAAAGTCTTCTCATTAGGATGAGAAATGAACCAAAAAGTTAAAAAGCTTAAAAGTACATCTGTTGTGTCATATTTTGTAACTGAATTATTTAGAGGTAATGAGACTGTCAATACTTCCACACTTCAGTAAAACACAAAAAGCAAAAGAGAGAATACGGTGTTAGATTAAGTAAAAAAAAAATAATAGCTGTAAAAGTCACATTGGGAGATAGGCATGGACATGTTTATAAAGGAGATTTTCCTAAACCATCACATAATTTCCTTCTGAAAGTATCCTCTTTCTCACCTTTACAGCCAATGACAAAGTTTAAGTCAACTAAAACATATCCACTTACTGCAGCCAGCTTTAGGACAGAACGGACTCAAGAACACAACATACTTTTATCTACATTTAAGTATGCACTCTATGGGAGACCTGATGAAGTTCAATTATCACGTGTATATCTAGATGAGCACACCTGCTTTTCTTTCTATGAAGAAAAGAAGAAACAATGGAGAATGTTTTTCTTTCTCATGTAGATTAAGAATTTAATAAGCTCCCAAAAATGACGCTAGAAAGAGTCATGGAATAATACACTAGTTTTGTGATAAGGATATGTAAATACAAACTCACAGGGTTAGGGTAGAACTGCTTTATGAATAGGTATCTCATGATTGCCTAAAGACTAGATACTAGGTTGAACAAGCTATTATTTCCATGTAGTATGTCATTTCACATACTGAGATTGTATGATGTTATTTAATATGTGAATACAATTTGGGAATTACAGAGCTTCATAGCCCGGGATGCAGTTAGGAACAGATCTGATAAATAACTAGGTCTTGTTTTCTCCTTCTCTCTTGGGATCTTGAAAACTTTGAAACAAAAACAAGAAGCACAATGTCAGTCAGAGAAGGACAAGGAGTGGTTCTGCTCTGTGGTCCTCCACCACATTATGGAGGTATGGTGAACAACTCTACTTACTGTGCACCCTCACCATCAACTGCTTGCTGCTTCAATACTGTAATTTGAATTCTGCATCTTACAGATCTGATTTGCCATGAAAATTTCTCTTTTGTTCTTGAATACCCAATTCTCTCCTTTCCAATAATCATGAAAGTAATAGAAAGATATAGATTGGAAGGGAATTCTGGAGAAGCAAGCTCACTGACTAAAGGGGTTTTGATTAGGTCTTGTTGCCTGATAATTTTCAGATGCTTCAGGTAAAGAATTAAAGGGTTTTTTCTAGGGAATTTATTTGGGGGCACTTTGCATGTGTTGCCACAGCCTACTACCACTTCTTAACTACAAGGCTCTTTTGGAAGTCTTCCTTTCTGCATAAGGAAAAGTCCAGGTGACATGCAAAGAAACAGTAATGATATTTCACACTTTTAATCCAAGAACACCCTACATATATGGTGCAATTTTCCTTCTCCCCTTTTTTATATGTGTATTACCACCTCCAACATCAGCACTTACAGAGCAATACAAAGGCTTGAACATATATGTACACTGCTGTGGTGATTTTTTTTCTTAACACTTTTTGTACCGATCAGAAGTGAAGCTCTTGAGTGACCTTTTGAGATTTATTTTTTTCTTCAACATTGACTCTTGCAAGTTTTGAGTCATACATATTCACCAATCTTCTCCAGTGGTGTTAGAATCAAGATCAAAACTGCTTCAGAACTTTTGAAGTCTGGACTAAGAACTGTGGTTTCCTAACATAACTAGCTGAAGATAATTGGACTTTTACTGCAGAAAAACAAATTCATATTAATAAACAGGAAATATCAATAACATAGTAACCAAATTGTGTTGCCCTGGACTGAAAGAATCAGAAGTTCTTAGAT
>NW_009917931.1:5251-15339 GCF_000696875.1 Nestor notabilis | reverse complement strand
CAGCAGGAGTGACCACACATCTACAGGAGCTACAGTCTACGCGTTAGCACCAACATCCCACTTTAAGCAATGTTTTCTCAATTCTTAAAGAAGCAGTTATAAGACAAATTCCCTTGAGAAGGTGAATAGTGATCTATAAAGAGGATGCAGTATATCAGAGATGTAGAGAAACCCATCAATCAATTTAAAGCCCGCAAGTCTTGAACAGAGAGGAAATGTCAGTTCACTTAGTGTTTACAGCCATATGAAAGAAGTATATAATCAAGGAGATGAAGTGAAACCTGGTGCTTAAGGGCAGAAGAGGCTTGATGTATCAATGGGACAGACAGAAAGACAACACATCTATCCTGGAGTCAGTAAGCTATATATTTTCTTCATGCTGTAGGGTAAAATTATGATTTGACAAATAGGAATGAGTAGAAGAAAACATTCAGAACAAATAAATAGTTAACGAGTTCACCCCAGATTAATTGAACTGACAAAACAGTATCCATAAACAAAGCCTTAGCCACAGTGTTTCTTAAGCTACAGATGCAAGCTCTTGACCAACAGGCCTGAAAAATATGTTATCTGAAATAACAAGTTTCTAGAAAACAGAAACTGAGTCCTTTTTGTCATCCAGAAACACTGTATTTATGATTCAAAGTTATATGCTATGGAGATGAATTACATAGTGTGAATTATGATAAGTTGTATACCATCTCAGGATTCTTAGGCAGTTTTTATTAAAAGGATTGTATATTTAGGGTTTTAATCAAAACCTTTGCCTCTAACATACAATACCTACAGGAGAAAGGATTACTAGCCATGCATACAGCTTCCATTACAAGCATGCTGCACAGTACTTCATGCGTGACAGGAATTAGTTAAACATAGACCAGCAGGAAGAGAGTCACCTTTCCTTAAAATGTGAGCAAAAGATAAAACATCTGTATAATGTGCCCTATACACCAGGAAGCAAGTTGTTCTTAGAATTTCCTATCCAACTTGGGAGATACAGCCTATAACCAATACAGGCTTTTTACTAGTATGAGCATTTACCGGGAAGCCAAGGTTACCTGTTCAGGTGGCAAACACCACCTATCCTCTTAAAAGGAAGTTATCCATGTCATTGTAAAGGCACTCAAGGGAGCCAGAGCAGATGGATACAGCCCTTCAGGCACTCCTTCCTATAGACCAGCTGCTGCTTTCCCCAGGATGAGTCACTTAACAGGCCTGACCCTACCCACACATTATAGAGAAGGAAAAGGAACATGGTTCTGATGGTTACTAGCTATGCTTTCCTTTGACTTAAAGACAGAAAGCCTCTGTACAGCAGTTGTTCAAAGCAGTTATTAATATAGTATTCTGGAATAGGATGCACCAAATAAAACCTTCTGCCTTCCTGATAACCTAGAGTCTGTGTCTCTTTTTTCAAGCAACAGAAAAGACAGAAAGGCAAGAACCTAAGAAAACAAGGAGTTCTTACTAACTGAAGTTTCTTCCCTTACAACATTAAGCAAAACTACATACACAGCATGAGAGCTCAAGAGGTGTTTCTGCCATCTTTAGCATCTAGAGAAGTGTTTCACATCTTTCCTCCTAGCACTACAGACACCAAAACATTGTTAATCTTACCTAGCCCTTTAGCAAGTCTGAAGTTAAACCTTCTGCTAGGTTCACATGAAAGCAAGCTCTGAAGATACCATTAGGCTGTTTATTATGTGCTTTGTGTACTTTTCCACATTCAGAAGTATTTAAAACATTTAAAGCTGAACAGAGCTGAGTTTTCTGATACAGGTGATAAGAACAGCTGTACTACACATCTCTTAACTGAGACCACAATGGTAGCTTTTTGCTTATACAAGAAAAACAAGAATTTCTCTCTCATCAGTAATCAAGGACACATTAAGCAGCTCTTCGATAGAAATATAACAAAAAAGTATAGAGAGGTTGCTCCAGTGGAAATCTTGTGTTAAGGCTGTACTAAAAAATTTAACGTTAAAGGACAACTAACTGTATACTACTATGAAAAAACATTAGCACATTTAGCAAAAATAAAACACAAACCTACCTTTCAAAGACTTACTTAACTTACGCTTTAGATTCAAGCAAGGTACAATTAAGTCAAGCTGTTACAATTAATTAACAAAAAAAACTACAGCCTGTAAGAAGCTTTTGAAACTAAGAGCAAAGCTGCTCCATGTTACTTAACCCAGCCTAAACCCCTTCTTTCTTCCTCTAGCCCCGCCTTGCCTATTTATGTACTGGCCTCTCTCCAACTGTTGTTATTTATGAGGCTCATTAACACACCTTATAAAGTTCAGCATGTGAGTTTCCTCTGCTTGTTAGTGAGGCTCTGGAGTGCAGGGGTGGGAAGGTAAGCTGTATTTCTTCTTCTGAGAAGTGTCTCTTCTCATTGAAGTTCTTTAGGTCAGCTGATTTATTTTTTTTCTGTATGTAATCAATATATAGTGTTGTTTTATTATCTAAAGGTTGCATTTTGTATGGAGTCAATACCTGTAGACAGAAGGAAGGAAGGAAGCTTGAGGAAGTCTCTGTTTCTCTAGCTGTGTACAAGCTTGACCTGACTATGATTAAGAAGTTGCTGCTTAAATGGTAATACTTGACACAAGATTGTAGGGGGAATTGTTATTCATTTATTTTCTTAGAAGTGAAGTCTTATATAGGGCCTGTTTCCTTCAAGCTGGCTCCCTACAGAGCTTTAAGGAAGTTGCTAATCTTGTTAGGAGCAGCAGGGTCCCTTATGCATTTACATTTACTTGTGCATAAGAGCAGCTAGGATTTGAAGCTGGGTTGCTGAGTCTGTAGGCTTTTCTCTGTGCTGACATTACTACACCAAGTCTACATTAAAAAAACAAAAGACTTTCAAGGAAGTAAGAGCTCTATGGATCTGCTCAGTCTGGGAATATGACAAATCCTCAGCCAGCAGAAGGGTGGGAAAGGAAGTGCACATGAAATCAGGGTATAGGAAACTGGGTGTGTAGAAAGGCCAGGATGAGACAAGTGGTGCTGCTTTATGTAAAAGGGTCTTTGACTTCTGCCTCAGGTTGCTTCTGCATTTTGTACAACAGCCTACTTGATAAAATGTGTAATGTTAAAGTGAAGGTTTGAAGTGTCTTGCTGTTTATAGAGGTGAATGCCTTAGTCATGGGTTTAGAGTCCCTTTCTCTCTGCTCCTATTTCTCAATACTCCTATGAATCTTTAATTCTCTCCTGTCAGCTCTGTCAGGGGAGGGAGAGTCTCTTCCTTGAGACCAGCCTGTAGCTGTTCTCTGGCAGAATGAGCAGAATTGATTTGAATTTGCTTGGGCTGAGGAAACTGCTGAACTGTTATATTCCCTAGACTAGTATATCAGGAGTGATTATCAACTGCTTTTCTTTCCAGCTATGTTCTGAAAGAAAGTGTTCATAGCTGGTGGGCATAGGTGATGTTCTCCTGCATGGCCAAGTTTAGGACTTGCCCTCCAGGCAGCGCCTGGCTGGAAGGTGAGTTGTCCTGCCTTTGGGAGCCTTCGGAATGAAAAAGGAGACTGACATCATATAATCACCTACCTTGGATTAAAAAAAAACCCCAAACCAACCCATACATGCCCTAGGATTGTAGCACTAAAAATCACACACACAACACCCTGTGATCAGTGCACACCTCTGGAAGGGCTTCCTTCCTCAGCAGCTTCTCTCCCTTATGCCCCACTATGTAGTTTTGCCTCACACATTTATTGTTCAAAAATATTGCACATTAACTATAACAAAAAGATCAACAGGGAAATTGGGCTAATTTGTCTGGTATAGAAAAACCTCTATTCCCTTGCTTCAGGCATGTTGATTCATCTTCAACATCACATGAAAAGTGAATACTTTGGAGGGAAAGTTACAGCCAAACAGGACTATACACAAAGGAAAAAGCAAAACAGAGAAAAAAACCCTGCAAAATCTTTGGTGCTGATAAAGGCTAAGACTTGTGTAATACCTTTTATCCTGAAGCCCTCTCATAGCAGCCTCTGAAATTCAATAATACTGATGCTGTGACGGGATATGTTGAAATGTGTTCCTAACCGCTGTTGAGAACTCCTGTGGTTAAATGGGAAACAGAAAAAAACCCTTAAAATTGTAACTTTATTTGTTTGTCCATAAATAGCTGGCAGCAATGATTTTCAAGTTCATTTAAGCTAGACTTCATAAGGAGGTTACTATCTCTTGATAATTTCTCTTCTACGCCTCTACTACCTTCTGTTCAGCATCACCTTCACCAGACTCTTCCCAGTACATGATTTATTCATTTAAATGGATGTAACCCTAAAAGCCTTTTGTTCCTTTCTTTTGCTCATTCAATGGGTCTGCTATATGCCTGGTCTATTCAAAGTGACCCAAAATGGAAGTGTTTAATAGTAGCTTCTTTCATAATGCAACATCAGATTTTCTAGCCTATTATATCTGTTGATGTTGTCACTTAACTTTCTAAGAAAAGATATTCTGTAAGGGAACGTTCTGCTGGTATTATGCCTTAGAAAAGAAAAAAGTTTGATTTCCAAAGTTTGGTTCCTTTCTCTTGAGATTTTATCTCACTCCCATTGAAGACAATTAAAATCAGGGTTTCTGCAGTTTAGTGGAGGTGAATTAGGCTCTAGGCAAGTACGGTCTGCGGATTGGTGGTGATGAACCTGCACTTCAAAGAGTGGTAATGTTTATATCTCTTATTCTGGGGGGAAAAGGATTTAAACTGCACTTGTTCCCAGTTAATAGGAAAATTCATCAATGGGCCCTGAGGCAATGGTGGAGTACCGGACAGGGAGAGTAACAGACTTCAAAAAATGAAGTCAGCTGGAACCCCCTGAGAACTGAAATCAGGACAGACAAGGACTGGTTCTGTTTTACTTATTAATTAATTGAAAGACTGACCTCATGAAGAATGTCTGTGTAGCATAAAGTTGGTTTTAATAGAGTTTTACTAGGAATCATACACTCTAGCTGCATCATCAGGTCATAAAGTAGGAATGTGTTTTTTGATTGCATACTGATTTAAAGGTCCTTCATGGGCATCTATTTGGTGTCTTAGCAGGTATGGTGGTACCTTGTCAGAGAGAGTCAGTGCTTTCTTCAACCCTGTAATTCACAGCACCAGAACTAGATGTTGGCAAAGGAACATCCAAACTCCTTTTTCCTATTAATTCATATTTTAGTTTACTTCCAGTTTCTCATTAGATACACTATCCTGTCACGGAAGTCTGGGCATCCAAATATCATATTCCAACCACTCAGTGCAGTTCTGTGGCACATAAGCCCTTATGTGCCTCTGTGTGAGGAGGAAAGCAAGGGTTCCAGCGGTCATGAAAGGGGCATCAGGGTATGAGCCCTCTGAAGAGGTTGCAGATTGAATATATTTCTTCTTCAAAAATCACAAGTTTACAACATGCTCTTTAATTGAACATAGATTAAAGTATTTACCCTGCCAACCCTCAGCATATTTTTTTTTTAACAGTCCCTCACTTGCAGCTTAAAACTTCAAAAAATGAGTTGAACATCAGAGCTTTGCCCACCCATCACTTCAGTCTGTTTGTCCAGCCAGACTGTAGTTGTTAAACTTTGTGCCTGAGACAGGAAGACAGTGTGTACATAGTCTCTGTGAAATATATCAGGTCATGGCTACATCCCTTTGTTCTAGCTATAGGATGATCCTCCCTGTGGGAAAATCAACCCTGCTTCAGATATTTTTCTGTCAATAGGTGCTTAAAGGTATATCTAGAAATATATACAAATGTGAAAACATGGTGCTTTTATCTAGTGTGTATGCATATGTATATATAATATTACTGTATATTTACCATGTAATATAACAAGTTACATTACATTATTTTAGTGCTTATATCTTCTCAGTTTACTGTACACTGGGAAAAATGTTTAGCATTAATCTGTAGTAAAACAGAGCCTATTTGCAGGGTTTAGCCAAGTATAGAAAGTGTCATTGATTGCTCCCTGGAGATGCATAATTTCTAATGAGAGTCCTAAAATGTTAGAAGATGATAACATAAAAGTCCATGAAACTACTAGAGTTTGCAGACTTATTACCATACTGTACCCACATTGTAACTAGGGGGGGGAGGGGGGCAGGGAAAACATAAATAATCTTTCAAATGGGATTGTTGATGGGGAAAATGTGTAAAAATGAAGCTGTTGGCAGAACACTGTTAGCTTATGAATTATACATTTAACTAAGGAAAGCTAAACTGGTAGGCTTTGAAATCTTGATTTACTGTGTCTTATTAAAGACAGAATTCCAGTCCTGCTCCCACCATGGTGTGCTGGCAGCAAGGCAGAGCAGCTGCAACGTGGGGCTGGCAGGACACCTCAGGTGTACCTATGCTGCAGTATGCTGTGTTACAAGTGCTGAACCTGCTTGCTGGCAGCATAACAAGGCTTGTCCAACAAGCCCATCTGAAAAGAAGGGCCCTTGGATGGCAATCTCACAGGGAGATCTGCACTTCAAGGGGGGGTAGTCAAATAGTTTTAAATTGCTTCCAAAATATTTGCATGCAACTGAGCTCTCCCGTCATGTTAATCTCATCATAAAGCTACATGTTACCAGTTTCCTTTTTCTGCATTTGGAGTGAAGAAAGGAGCTATAACACTAACCAGCAATTTATTCTCTGGATGCTCGTAGGGAAAAATGTTATAAGCAGAAATTATTTACTAAAACAGTGATCTCATAGCACTGCAGCACTGTTATTCCTACTTAAAAATAGACTAAGCAGGAAAATAAAAAGTAACAGGGGACAGAAACTTTTTCGACCTTCTGAAGTGGCTTGAAATGAATTTAAAACTAAAGCAATGCTTACCTTGTCTTTACTAATTTGTGCATCCTCGGTGGTTTGCCCTATAGCTGACTTGTTCTTTCAGCTGGCAATATTGCACTTAAGCACTAATGGGAAGCAGATTATACTGGAAAGGATGCATGATACGTATCTGGTGTTTTCCAGGCTTGTCCTATACATGGCTCTTGAACAATAATACCTTATGTGTTCAGGAAGATAGTCGCCGCTTTATTTCTCAAAAAACTGGAAATCTGTACCTTGCCAAAGTAGGGCCATCAGATGTGGGCAACTACACTTGTGACTAACTCTAAAGCAGAACAAAGCATGCAAGGGCCACCAACTCCTCTCACTCTCTGCAGAGATGGTAAGTTATCTGGGCATCCTTGGCTAAAAATGTGCAGCACAATCCTAACCAGTTCACCTCCAGTTATTGATACTGCTATACATCCTCATGGAGGTAAAACGTTTCCAGTAAAAAGTTATTCAGAGACATGATTGTACAGTTTCTGTTGGATTGAAATGACACTTGAACTTACAGGACAGAGATGATGAGTTAAACATATGCAAGGAAAGCAGTGCTCAATATCATTGAAAAATAGGAAGAGAATGTCAAATGATACGCCAATATTTATCTTATGCCTGTGTTGAGGTTTAACTCTGCCAAAGCTTTCTAAATTTAGAATCTAGGTTTAGCTCAACTATCAGATCTAGAAAGGTGTTTCAAAGTGAGTCATCAAGGTGAGAAATTCACCTGCATATACACAAATAATTTTCTGGCAACACTTCCAATTAAATGCTCACAGAAATATATACTTGGGAAATCTTTACACAAGGTTTGTTTTGTAAGTTTGTTCACCTAAATTTCAATGTAGTTGTACTGTTTGCAAACCATTGGTGGCAATCAGTAACAGAATTCTGTATGCAGTTAGATTTCTAAGGTAAATAAAACTCAACCGTGCATTATAGAATAATACTTCCACTATGAGACTGTGCTGCTTTACAACAAAATTGGATCACCCAAAGCAAAGTTATAGTTCCACAGTTCAAAAGCTAATAATTTGGTATAGCTGTAATTGTAAATGCTTAAGATCTTTTCTGAATATTTTCTTCCTTTCAATCATTTTACTTTATTCCTTTTCTCAGATTTATTTTATCAGTCTTTTCATCTTCTGTTCACTTTGGTGGTCTCTGGATTGTGTGCTAAATAGGCAGTCTCTAGGGCAATGGTGTGAATTTTATGTGCAATATTAGCCAGATCCCTGCTAAATATAAAATAAGAATCAGTTAATTTTCTGGGCAAAGACACTCTGCAGGAACATGGTGGAATGGTTTGGGTTGGAAAGGACCTTAAGGCTCATCCAGTTCCAAGACCCCTGCTACGGGCAGCAACACCTTCCATTAGACCAGGTTGCTCCAAACCCTGTCCAGCCTGGCCTTGAACATGGCCAGGGATGGGACAGCCACAGCTTCTCTGGGCAACCTATGTCAGTGTCTCATCACCCTCACAGTGAGGAAAGTATCTGATTTATATGAATCATTACTGTTGAAATGAGTTACTTTTAAGAAGTTTAGCTAAAAGTTTAGTTTGCTAAACTAATCCTGAACCTGCTGCAAAATTAAATACCCTAAGCTGATACTGTGGTTTATCAGACGTTCAACTACATTATCAAATGTGATAATTGCATCTTATCAGCCTTTCTCAAGTCCGGAGCTCACATTTGGATGTTTTAAAGAACGTTTAAGTCTTTAGAAGTAATTTGGACACGGAATTCCATAATTCTCTTGTATCTAGAATATAACCAGTGTCCTAAGAAGTAACTAATGTTAGAGGAATTGCTTGTTCACATCTTGAGATGTGAACCCTAAATTATCTCTAAAACCTTAACGCACAACACCTGTACAAAGACATGGTCTTCAACTCTTAGATGCATAGAACTCATGGATTGCACATAAGCTTTCAGCACAGAGCTGAATTTCACCCAGCAGGCTAAGTCTGCTCCATAGACATCATGTGCTGATTGCCATGGGTGGAACATAAGGCTCTAACATTATTAATGCCATCCTTTCTTTCACACTGAAATTCAGTTGCACTAGACAGGTCTGAGGCTCAACTGGAGTGCTAGCTGTTTTGATGTTCAACAGGTGTGATGGGGGAGTGTGAACCAAAGATTGAAGTACGTTTTCCAGAAACTACATATGCAGTGAAGGGCTCATCTGTTAAACTGGAATGTTTTGCCCTTGGAAAGTAAGATTTTTGTCTTATAAAAATGTGGGTTCTAAGGTTCTAATGCTGCTCTACAGTGAGAAGCAATGGTTCTTTCTAATTTGCACAGTAGAACTCATTTGGTCAGAACGTGAATTTGCAAAACTTACTTTTCTTTTTTTGTAACCTTACCTTGGTTTGATTGCTTCTGCCCAATGTGTTCCCAGGGAAATGAAACACTACTACACTATAAGTGAGGCGCACTTGACTGCAGCATGAAGCTGGGTGGAGGAAGGATGGAAGGGAAAACTGGAACAGATACTGTGTTCCTTGAGAATAGTTTTTACTCTGAGATGAGATCTGACTTGGTTACAGCATTCTATGTAACTGCACATTCACATCTGATTCACATCAAAGCAAATGTCTTCCTGTGTGGCATTGTTAAGAATGAAACTTGGAGAAATAGGCTGTTTCAAGAGCACATAGACTATCTAGAATGGATCTAACATGTAGCTCCCACCACCTTCACAGGAATCCTGAGGAGCCCTGGGAAGCCCTAGCAGTAGCCCTTCCTGCTAAAATCTAGATCTGTTAGGACTGCAATAGCTTATGTTTTTCCTAGGTTGTTTTTGTTGTATTCATTTACAGAAGTAGTAGCGCATTCAAACAGCAAGGGGTGCTCTGTATTCAAAGAGCAGATGGATAACTGAATAAATGTAACCAGCCTACAAAACCTAGTCTTTCCAATAAGCAACTGTTTTCCCTGGAAAAACTAAAATAACCTTACATTGTTGACCTCTATTTAGTTTAAGTTTACTTCAACAATCCGTTTTAAGGCTATAAGCTTTTAAAGTGTTTAGATCTTTCCCAGAGGTTAAAAGCCTGACTTGCAGACAGCACAAATTAATCAAATGTTCCTCTGGAACCTATGCTGGGAAGTAGAAAAATAAAGCAAATAAAAAGTTAATAAGACAGGAAATGGCCTTCTCTTTCAGATGAGATTTTTATATAAACTAACCTTAGGGCTAATTTTTATTTAAGGCATATGCCTTTTTTGGCCCCAAATAAGTACC
>NW_009917931.1:0-5220 GCF_000696875.1 Nestor notabilis | reverse complement strand
CCTGCTAAAGCTGATTCTTCCTTTCCAAATACTGTTAAGCTACTTCTCTTTAAATACCTCCTTAATTGTGTGTGAGTCAGTGCAGGCTTTGCTTTTCAAATTGTCATTTTACATTTCCATCTGTTGCATAGAAAGCATTTAACAATGATACATTGACTGCAGAAGAGCATTTCAAAATAGAGTAAATGATACGTAGAAAACAGTGCCTTCTTACTGAAGGGGTAAAGATGACTTGTGTTAATGTTGAACATAGGTTTTGCCATTTTAGAACATCTTAAGGAGGAAAGAAAAGGTGGATTGAAAAGACGGATAATGAAATCCCTCAGTGAGCACAGTGCCTTCGGTGCTGTGCTTAAAAAATGGAATGGCTGAGAGGGTTAATGCAGCTTGAATATACATTTTTCTTCATATATAGGACTACAGCTCAAAATCTGTGTTGTCATACTTCCCTGGAGTTATACTGCATAAATAGCGGTGATCCATGGGGTGAAAATCCATTTTTCACAGGTTTTTTATGCCATACTGTTAATATGCATCTAGTCTAGTGCACATGTTTGAGAGGTGCTGTTGTGAGTAAAGGCTGTTTAGTAGTGTAACTGGAGAATTTCTCCTCTAGATTGTTTCTTTACAGATGTCTCGTACTCAACTGTACCTGTCTGCTTTTTTTACTCTGAACAGGCCTTGAACCACACTTTCACTAATGTGTCAATCAGTGAAAAAGCTTTATGTCAGAGCTGGCATTTATATTTGAATAATGCGAAAGAAACAGATTGCAGGTGAAATACTCTTAACTTATTAGGTAAGGCCAGATTTCTAAAGGTATGTAGATGATTAGTGGTAATGTTAAAAGCTTTAAGTTTCCTACCTCCAGCTGCTAACAATTGTGGTTAGGCACATATAAATGCAGCAGTGTGGCCATCTGCACCTTTAGATGCCTAAATTCCACTAAAACTCTAGCCCCTACTATTGTCTGTTTATGTTAAAATCAATTCTGCTCAACATTTGTTGAGCTATACCTCTGATCTGTCACAAGCACTAAGGGTTATTATCTCTCTTGGATTTCAAAACTGCTTTCCCATTATCCATAATTTTCTGTATTCATACGGTTAGTCCACTGGATCAGACAATGCTGTTAGCTGCTACTACCTCTGTGCTATGAATAACAGAAATCTTTCACATCTAAGACAGATTATAGGCAACCTGCTGCAGTTTTGGTCTCCAAAAGTCTTAAATGATAGTACTTTCATGGTATTTAGAGAAATAGCATCTCTTTTTCTATACGGAACAGCAAATCATACCTATTGGACTTTATTCGAAAAAATACTTCCACATTTAAAACAAGTACAAGAGGCCAGACTTATGGCTGAGTTTTAAGATGCTTTTTCACCTGGGAGAACTCAAAGCCACCTAAGTACTCCTACTGCTAGGCATGGGACACCCAGGGACAAGTATATTCCACATAGCTCTATTGCAAGGCTCTCTTTTTGCATTTTACATGAAAATATCTCAAAATTGTCATCTAGCCCAGCCATAAACTTTCACTTGTTTTGAGGAAAATAAATACAAGGGGGCAAAAGAGTCAGTATTTATTTCTAGGGGGAGGATTTGGAGGGATGGATCCCAAATAGACAAAAGCACTTGGGCCAACTCTTGACTCTGAATCCTGTTTTGTAGAACAGAGACCACCAATAGTAGAGAAGATTTCAAAAAGTAAATTAGTCCTCACTGTGATGGGAAGTACAATTTGGCAAAAGGGAATGTGTGCAGTATGTGACTGTCTTATGATTGGCATGGGGAATCTAAAAAGGCAAAAAAAAAAAAAAAAAAGCACCTTAATTCTTTAAAAAAGGGAAAAACTGAAATATAGAATAGCTTGACTATTTCAAATACTGCAGCCTGTGGCAATTTAATAGGAGAGATGAGGCTTTGTGTTCTGCACTAATATTCATTATGTTGACAGTGTTTAATAACATGCCAGTATTAAAAGTCATGTTTTGGATCAAGCTATATTAATCATGTTATACGTTTAAATTATTCTTCACTATGTCTTTGAGGGATTGAGTACCATGGAAAGAATTATGTTCAGTTGAGTTACTGTGCTACTTTCTGTAGTTTTCTTCCCAAATAACTTTTTTCTGTTGCACAAGTAAGAATAGTTTCTGGAATGAAAATAAAGTAGATTTATGTCTGGAACACATTTATTAAACTGTGCCTGTGTTTTACATTTTTCCTCATTCGCTTCTTGAAGATAGGGAAATAATCTGTCCAGAATCCCTGCAGATGGGCCACTGCCAGTTGAGGTTGTAAAGAGCACATGTGAATAACATAAAACAGTATTTCAACACAGCATAAATTTTTTGTGAGAAGACGCTATATATTCCTGTAAATGTATTCAAGGAAGGGTTTTTCTAGAGGTTGTTAGTATAAGTAAATAATCATACAGCTACAAGGGGGTTCCAAATAACCGTAGTCAGTAAAGATGGTTATTTGGTATTCTTCTTTACACAAGAATACCAGTTTTCACTTCTTCATTAGATGGCTATTCTAGGACATTCTCAAGGAGTTTATGTAGGAGGCGAATGGGGCACAATGGCAGGTTTCAGGAAAGCTTCCTAAGTAATACATCAGGATTATTAGAAGCCTGAGTGGTTTAATGATGATGTCCCTTGGATCTTAATTCTTCCTTATGTCAGCAGCTGATGCAGACATGATAGCAGCTTTCAAACCTCAGCTTTGTTTCTTTTGTTTAACTAGGCATCGTCTTCTTTACTGAAGCTGTAGATTTTATTTTATTGTGAAATGCCCTCAGATGCACAGGACAAAAGATGAGGCACAGATGACATGCATCATCTGGCTGCTGAGTCTTTGCTGCAAAAAGGTGGAACCTTCTTCTTGGTGTGGGTTGTAATCCTGCAGACAAATTAATTTCATGTTCAATGTGACAAGACTTGCCACCAACCAAAAAATATTTTCCATTGCCTTTTCTTTTTGAGTTAGTAACTTACAGGTTTGTGATTCTGGTGCCTGTATGTCGAGTATAAATTAGATTAGTACTCCTAGATACTCTGAAGATTTAAAATAAACTGTAGATTTATGTGCAGAGACACTCGCATATTTATGCACTCTTCTTGACTCAGGTGAAAGCAAGACTTTGTCTATGAAGTGTAATAAATTTGAAAAGTGTTTCTTTATATATTCCAAAACTTTTTAGCCCTAAGCAGTTATCTGTTTTAATCTGGTTATTGGTAGTGACTACATGAGAACAAACCCACCAGTTGTGGGACTACCCCAAATCTGCATGGGAAGATACTAGTCTGTGTAGCAATGTTGGTTACTGGCCTTCAACAGAGTATGATTACGCAACATCCTACAAAAATTCAGAAGGCCACATTTATTAAATTTGGGTTTATATGCATTTTACCTACTTGTGAAGGACAGTTTCACTTATTAGAGCAGTGACATGGAAAATAGATAATTTGTTACAAAAAGCAATTTAATTAACTTTTAAATCTAAATTTGGGGGGGTTATCTTGAAGGTTTCATTCTGTCATAATAGCTGCTGTTGAGAGATTTGGTTATAAAAATGCAAGCTAATATGAGAAGAAAGTGAAAACAGCCAAAAAACCTGCCTTCTGCAAAATACAGTGACTGAAGATACTGGAAAGTCATGATAACGGGATGTCAGCAATGGCAATGCAGAAATGCAGATCTTCTCAAGCTGTGATGATAAGAAAGGTCCTTTCTATGTATGATGGTACACGGCTAAGCTGTGGATCCCCCTGCAGTCTGCTTGTTTAACCTATAGCTCAGGGTGATGAGGAGCTGCTGTCTTGACAAATCAATTCCTTCTGCTGATAAAACTAGGCCATTTGGTGCAAGACTCCTTGGCAGGAGAGAGCAAAGTGCTTGTTAACTATGTATTACAGTTACACATTTAAACACAGCAAAGATGATGACCAAAAGTCTGAAGTTTTTACGTCATCCTGCTACAGATAACAATAGAGGGTGTGCATTTCAAACACCCTTGTATGTGGCCAAAAATGAGATGAGTTTGTTTGAAACCTCCCCAAGGATGCCATTAGTATATGGTGTGGATAAGGAAAACAGGACAGCATCTTCAGCTTAAACCTTGGTAAACTTGACTTGACAAGTTGACAGAAGGGGCCTTTTCCCACAGAGCCCTGCCTCTGGCCTTCATGTCAATGTAGACTTTCCTTATTCATGAATAGTCAGTACTAAGAGAAAACAAATGGCTAATAGAACAGGAAACATTTAGATGAAGCGCTTTCAGGTAGCACAGTGCAATTGAACGCATCTAATAGTTTTTCTTCTCCCGTATGGCTTTAGTTTCCTTTAACCTCTTCGTTACCAAAAAGAGAAAAAAAATAATCTAAAAGAGATGCCTTTAAACTAAGTAGTTAAATGTTTCTGGCATTCAATGCACTGCATGCTTCTGTTACACAGTAGCTATTTACCCACTATTTAATATGCAGTTGCATTTTAAAAGCCAGCCATACTCTCCTTTCTGCCACCAACCATCTGAATCAATATACTGTAAGACTGCAAAATACCTCTGGCTGTTTTCCTGACTAAAGCAAGCAATTGTGGGATAGACCTACTCTGCACTAGAGCTGCATTTCTTTTAAATAACTAAAAATAACTTGGTTTACAGAAATTCTGCACAAATAATGTCATGCAAGATTTGTGGAGGAGACAGCACCTTTTACCAAACTAACCAATGCATTTGAGCAAAACAGACAAGCCCTTTTAAAGTTCCTAGTAAGGAATAATATTAAACCAGTTTGTATCTGAAATAGGTTTTGGTCTCATAACGAAGGACAGTTAATACAGGTGGTGATGAGAACTACTGTTGTTTAAATTTCACATCTTTTTGGACAACTATATAGGCCTTGAAGAAAAATGGGAAATAGAATAAGATCTCAGTAGTTCTTTACACGTTTTCACTAGTTAATGACGTCTGGCATGTTTTGGAGGGGTCTTGTGAGAGTCAGACCATGTGAGTGTATATGCAAGTTATTCATGTGTATGTACACACATACCAGTGCACAGCTAATATGAGAATCTGGAGCAAATTGCTTATAGTTCCAAACCATTTTGACAGGCAGCTCAGTTCTGGTGGAAAATGTAAGGTAGCTAGAAAACTTACTATGCTGCTTAAATAGGTTATACAGATCTGTCCTGGGTTCAGCTACAGCAGTC